>NW_026735187.1:80551-159314 GCF_949786415.1 Peromyscus eremicus | reverse complement strand
AATAGCCCAGTTGATACAATATTTGCTATTTGTGTTGCTTTGAACAAGAAATGTCTTGCACAGGCTTGTGTTGTGAACACTCGATTCCCTGATGTTGGTGCTGTTCTGGGAGATTATGGCATGCTTACGACATGGAGCCATGCTGGAGGAAGCACATCACTGAGGGTAGGCTTCGAGAGTTCACAGCCTTGCCCCACTTCCTGTTCACTCTCTTCCATCTGCGAATAGTTGAAGATGAGATCCCTTAGCTTTCTGCTCCATTCCAGCTGTCTGATGCCATGTCACCTTTACTATTATAGACTCTCCTGCAGGAACTGTAAACTGATATAAACTCTTCCTTCTATAACTCATTTTAGGTCATCATGTTGAATTACAGTGACAAAAAAATGACCAACATACTGTGGAACCGTGAGGACTTGAGTTTGATCCTTAGAACCTGTAGAAAAATCTGGGCATAGTGGTGCATTTTTGTAATGTCAAAGCTGTGGGGATGGAGAGATCCCTGGGGCTCCCTGGCCACCCAGTCTAGATCCAATTGGTGAGAGAATCTGCCCCCAAAAAACAGTGGATGGTGCTTGAGAAACAACACCCAGTGTTGGACTCTGGCTTCCACATGCACATGGATGGGCACATATATACAAGTGCACTCCTACACACACACACACACACACACACACACACACACACACACAAGCACTGTGCTGGTTTGAAAAAAAATGGCCCTCATAGACTCATATTTGAATGCTTAAAGAGTAGGATTAGGAGGTGTGGCCTTGCTGGAGGAAGTTTGTCACTGGGGGTGGCTTTGGGATTTCAAATGCCCAAGCCAGGCCCAGTGTCACTCTCTTTTCCTGCTGCCTGCTGATCTGGATGTAGAACTCTGGGCTCCTTCTCGAGGACCATGTCTGCTGCACGTTGACATACTTCCTACTATGGTGATAATGGACTAAACCTCTGAACTGTAAACCAGCCCCAGTTAAATGTTTTCCTTTATAAGAGTTGCAGTGGTCATGGTGTCTCTTCACAGTAATAGAACATTGACTAAGGCAAGCACATATATGAACACTCACACTTGAACACACATACAATCATAAATTCACATATTGAAAAGTTAAAGATCTAAAAGATGATAACACAGATGTAACAAGTAACATTTTGACAATTTCCAAACAGTCTTTCCTGTTTACTGGAGTATAGAGGAATCTGGCACCCAGAAATGCAACTCCTCTCTTGGCTCTGAATCAGTTAAGGCTGTGTGCATTTTCCTGGTGAATCTATTTCTATCCAACTCTGATAGAGAAGGCAGTCACAGATCAAAAAAATCATTTCATCAAGTCCTTCTTGAACCAATGAGTTTCTTGGTGTTACTTACAAGAATTTATAGGTGACTCTACTACAGTCACATTACCAAAAAACCAACCCCAGGTGAGGACTGAGGAAAAGTGGTACCTCTGGACCTCCCTGTGCAGCCTGAAAAACAGAGCCTTCTCTCCCTAAGCTGATTATTTCCCGCTTATATAAACCTTAGAGGAAAGCCTCATGAGTCTTGTAAGTTTTCTGTGAGCTTCATGAGTCTCCCTTGCCCTTCCACAAGGGAGTGCTTCAATCTGGAGGAAATAGTTACAGTAATGAATAAATAAGAATAAAAAAATAAGGCAGAAGATGTGTAAAAATTACCTTTATTGATGGGATGGGCTATCTTGGTCTGCCATGTGCCGCAAGCTGAATAAGACTGACCCTCAGAATGCACAAGGTGCTGGGTAGATTGGGCCTCACTTTGAAGGAAAACATGAATGCTCGGAAGCCAAGACAACCCCCAAGTGTGGCCTGAGCCAACTACGCCTGTTTATTCTTTCCAACCTTAGAGATTAGCTAACTGACTCCCCGTCTTGAGGACCAGTAGAAGGAAAGGAAGGAGGGGAACTGAGTGGGGACCTTAGAGAAAAATCCTCTTAATGGCAAAAGAAAGTGGGCAGTTTTCTTTTTGTATTTTAAAAAATAATAGAATATAGTATTTTTAAAGTCATATAAAGAAAACAAAGCAAAATTTGCAATGGACAGTGGTTCCTGGCATATCAAAATACTACACAGCAGGGCTAGTGTGGTAGGGCTGAGACCACTGCCCATAGAAGGCCCTGCTGGCTGTGTGGTCTTCAGTGGCATCCGGGAATGTGGATTTTGCTCCCATCATGGGCAGAGGTGATGAAAGCTGCTTACTGTGTCTATAATGTATGAGCAGTATTCACTTTACTTCTCATAATCTAGAGTTTTTATATGTGTTTTACAGAGAATACCTGCATGGCCACTCCCAGGTGAGAACTCTGGGGATGAATTCAGTGAGCTTTCTTTAGTTCACCCCTGCTCACATACCATGCCCCAAGGGCCCCTACTGGGAGCACTCAAAAGTACCTGCAAGGTCTTCCTCTGCCCTTTGTCCACAGGAGATTCCACTGATGGTTTTGTTTTGTGTCATTTTTGTTGTGATAACTCTTAGTTGTGGCTCTTGAGATCAAAGAATCTCCCTAAAGAATAATTGAGCTGAAGGTGGTCTGGTAGACCCTTGACACCTGGGTAGCTTTGTGTAGCAGCTGAGTATGTGCAGCCCATAGCTCCTGCTTCATTGTCCTTCCATGTCCACCTCAGGACCTGATGCCCATGCTTTCCTAGATGAAGGACACTGGAGTCTTGTGTAAGATCCATTTCAAAGGTTGAGAAACTAGAATGTCAGGCAGGTTCCCACTCATCTTGACTGAATTTCAGCTTAGCTCCTGAGTATTCGGAGAGGCACTCCACCATGGACGCTGAATACTCTCACATTCTTGCTTAGTTTGCTGAGAATGTTTCTCAGGGCTGTTAATAGCAGTGTCCTAGAGGGTGAGCTAGCATCTCCCACAAGGACAAAGAAGAGGTTTGCTTACCACTTACTCTGAAAGTGAAGGGTTCTCAAAACTCAGCATTTCTCAGCTGAGATGCAAGTCAACACACATGCAGTAGCCACCGGGGACCCTCTGCACAGCATCAAAGGGACGCGAGGTGCAAGAGGCCAGTGACAAGCGTGACGGCCTTACTGTCTGCTCTTCCGTGATCAGTGGAGTGTTTTATATCTGACCTAGGAGTTCTGTGTTCTCTGCCAACATCTGAAACAGCAGGAGGCTGACTTGTTAGTGCACAAGTGTGCTTGAAATCCTAGCCTCACAGCATGGTAGGCCTATGTCCCTGCATGTTCTGCCTTGTGGCCATCTTATCCTCCTACTTGCCCTCCTGTGCATTTCAAACACAGATGAACAATTCCTACATATTATTTACCCAGATCATTGATTTGTATTAGGGCAAATTTTTACAGAAAATGTGTTTTATGGACATTTCATGATGGATCTGTTTCTTGATCAAACCTTGACTTTGATGGTTTACCTCACAACTAACTTAATCAGTCTTCTAAAATTACACATTTCAAGGTCTAGCTAAATAATGGCAACAGAATATTTCACACTGAGTATATTATATATAACATGTGCCTGAAATTTGTAATAAAAATATTTGGGTGGTCACTCCAGCTGATTATATAAGAAAAAGAATTTGTGAAGGTGAGTGAAACTTGGAAAACTACTTTCTATTCCCACAGCACGCCTTTCATGTAAGTGTTGGAACATTCTATTATATACTATTCTGATGTTTCTATTTCATTTATTTGTCTCTGAACTACCTGATATTCAAGCTTAGGTAAGAGAGGAAAACAAAACAAAACAAAATGAACAAACAAAAAAATTGCTACCTGCAATTCAAGTTTAGGTAATGAAGAGAAAGAGAAAAACAAAATAAAACAAAAAAAAACCCCAAAACCTAGCTGAAGTATTCGAGGCCTTGGGCTCAACTTCTTGTTTGATGGGGAAGAACACTGAAGTGAGGGGCAGTGAAGAGCTCTGGAAGGTCTTCTGTGACTTCCAGGAACGTGCTGTCTGGTTACTCGAAGGGTTACTTTCAAGGTGTAATCAACACAGAAGCAGCTCAAGTCTTGGATGTAAAGCAACAGACTAAAATAGACTTGATTTCTTCCAGTTATGAAATCCAAATGATTCTGTTTGTCAGATGTGGTCTTTAGAGTGGGAGATCACTTTCTGAGTCTTGTGTCAATGATAATGGCTATGATAACACTCCGCACAATTCTGCCTTTGTAGAAAAGAAGCAGGAGGCCCAAGTGATGATTTCTTCTGTATAGTGTCCTAATGTGAAGAAACCAAAGGCCTGTGTGATAACTGCATCTGCAAAGGGGATGTCCTATCTATGAACAATTCAACACCAGCCTTACAATGCTGGAGCCCAGTAACACCTGCTATTATTTTAACCAGACATTACCTAGGAGAAGAGATTCACACTAAGTTTGGGGTAAAGAACCTGGCTAAAGAATTATCATCTCTACACAGAAGAGAAATGAAATGGAAAGTATCAGCTCAGGACCTCCAAGGCCAAGTTCTCAGCACAAAGGAGATTTATTTGCCCCAGAGGGACAGAGGGCAGGGGATAAGAGACAAAGACAGGAGATAGAGGCGGAGGGGGGCAAGGGTATTTGTCCCAGGGTGGAGGGAAAAGGGGAGGACAAAGGACTGCCTCTGGATAGAGGGGAGACAGACATGGCACACAGTAAAACGGCAGCTTATAAAGGTAAAATGGGAAACCCCAGTGTTAGGATGAGGTGTTAAATTTTAATTGGGCATATTAATTCGGTGGACCAGAGAGGCTTTTGATTGCTGGACTTTGGTAGTCAGCCTCAGGAGGAGGAAGTGGCCAAATAAGGGAACAGATTGGTGACTAGCTTTAGGAATGTAGTCTGAAAGTTTTTAACAAGGCAGAGGGAATCGGGGAGAAGGGCAAGGCCTGCCAGAACCATGCTTGCCATGCTCGAGCTGGCCAGAGTCCCTTCAAGAAATAAAAAGATCAATTTTGAGGGGAGCAGGCTTAGCTCCTTTTTAACTGCAGTATTTTTAGGGCCCCATGTGGTGCCTGGCATAAAGTAGGTGCTTGGAAATTATTTATTTGAATGAAGAGGAACCAAAGAGACAAGTCAGAGAATTCAGCCCCAAGGCTGGACTATTTCTTGCTCAGGGGATCTTGGGCTGTATAAGAAAGGGAATCCAGTGGTATGCAGGATTCCTTCCTGCCTTTTCATGGACTGTGGACATGGTGTGACCAGCTGCTTCAAGCTCCTGATACCTACTTTCCTCATCATACAACGTGTTCAGCCCTGAACTGTGAGCTAAAATAGACCCTTTTCTCTTACGTTGTAGACTATCACAGTGGGAGAAGAAAACTGAGGTAAAAATCTGTCTTCAATGCTTTTAAAATTTAGCAATATAGAAGAAGGAAAAAAAAAGAAAAAAAAAAGAGGCCAGTAAGTGTGATTTTCTTCAGCCTGGAAATTTATAAGAATTTTTTAATCACCACAATTTTTTAAAGTCACCAGATGTTCCTAGTTGTGGGTATCTTTTGGTTTGCTTCTTCAGGAATGGAGTGAATTGTTTTAATCCATGATCTTTGTTATGCCCAGATCACGGGGACCCCCAAAAGACCACCAAGGAGACTGAATCCCATATGTAAAAGCAAAGAGCCTTTATTATCTTCATGCACTGGCTTGATCCCTCTGTCTGTCTGATGCAACAGTGAGAGCAGAGAGCCCTGAGCTCAGGGTGGGGGGTACAGTTTCTATCATAGCAGAGGTTGGGGTGAAGGGATTTCCAGGATTAAGGACCCTGATTGGCTGACATTTGTTTAGGTGTATCTGTAAAACAAAAATAGGTGTGTGCTAGACTCAGGGACATCTGACCATCTTATCTAATGGTTGGAATGTTTGGGATGTCAGGTACTTCTCCTTAGATGTAGGCTCTCCCTGAGCGGGGTCAGCTTATAGCTTTTTCTGGGTCTGGGTGTTGCCTGCCAGTAAGCCTGTCACAGAAGCTGTGCCTGGGCCTCTAAGCCTGTCATGGCAGCTGTGTGGTCAAGCTGTTTGGGGGCCCCTCTACAATCTTAAGACTTCGAATTTTTTAAAGTAATTATTTAATTATGTGTTTGATTTTTCTGATTATTTTGGTTACTTTTCAAGGGAAAAAATAGAATTCTCAAGTTGATCTCACTGTCCTCGTTAATTTACCAGTTTTCATTGTCATCTGAAACAGCTCTCAGATTTTTTCTCTTCTTGCTCACGTTCTCAAGTATTTGTCATGCTGGCTCTGGCCTCTTTATTATCCAGGATGGATGTGAGTGCTGTTGAGTACTTGCTTTCTCTGTGATCTTGTCCTTTTTGCCACTTAGCTTCAAGATGTTATTTCTCTGTATCACAGCTTGTCCACAAAGGACTTTCATTTTGACCTTGGAGAGAGAATGCACATAGCCTTCCTTTTGTTAGTTTTATGTGTTTATTATTTTGGAAAATTCTATCCTCTGATTACTTCTAACATTAGAAACTTTTCTCAAGGAGAAATTAAGAAAATGGAAGCATCATAAAAATCTCTTCTTGCTGGCGCTAACCCAGCAAGCATGGAAACAAAATGAATATGCGTTTGTGAAATGCTGTTCTACAGAGTTAGCATATTAGTAATCTGTCTCAATGATGCATATGTTTCATTAGAGCCTAATCCTAGAAATGTCTGTGGTTGGAGAGAATAATGGCATGTGTATGGTGTTTATATGCTGTTTATCTATACAATTTGAATCAAACAAGTTGATTTTCTGGAAAGTATATTGCTTGGGCTGTCAGAAGCAGGCATAGATCAGGCATCAAGGCCTGAGCCCTCTACTATAAGCAGACACTGAGTGTTGAAGAGCTCTGAAGAAACATGAGACAGTAGCAGGCTGGACACATGCTGGCAGCTGGGCAGGTTATAACGCTTGAGGTGCCTGTCCCATTTGCTGGGTTGGTCAAGGCCCAAAGGGTCCAGCAGAGATGTCACCATTCTGACAAGATGAGGCTGAGGGGTAGTCAGTCTCTAAAACTCCCAAGTGTCTTGAAATCTTCAGCATTGCTTCCAACAGATACAGTGTTCTCTTTGCACGGCCCCTGCTGGATCCAAATTGCCCAGGGTGTGGTCTCTTCCTGCAGTCCAGAAGCTTACATGTCAACTACATTGTTGTAAAGCTTCTTTCTGAGCCTTAGTGGTGTCTGACTGAGTCCCCTTGTACTAAAAGCCTCTTGTGCTGTCACTCTGCTTTCCAGCATTTCCAGAATTCTGTTGCATAATAACATGATGACATCAATAATTTTTCATTGTCTCCCTCATAAAACATATTCATAGGCAGAAAAAGTCGAAAAATAAGAAAGTGAGAAACAAAGCAAAAGATGTATTCAAAATATATCAATCAAAAACAATCTTGCTAGCATTGTAGATTATGAAATAATTCTTTTAAAACAACTACTTACTATATGTTTCTTTCTTTCTTTCTTTCTTTCTTTTTTTAAGATTTATTTATTTATTATGTATACAGTGTTCTGCCTGAATGCCAGAAGAGGGCACCAGATCTCATTACAGATGGTTGTGAGCCACCGTGTGGTTGCTGGGAATTGAACACAGGACCTCTGGAAGAACAGCCAGTGCTCTTAACCTCTGAGCCATCTCTCTAGCCCCTTACTATACTTTTCAATGTGAGTAGTTTTATATTATGTCATCTGTATATCTACCTTCTTATTGTGAAGTATATTAAATTAAACTACACCTAAGGGTATAATTGAAATGTAGAACACAAACTATTACTGTCTAGAGATGATACGTAAATGCCATATTTGATATTTTACAAATTCAAGAAATAGTATTTATGCTTGCATAAATTCCAAAATATGGGCAAAATAGAATTGAGAAAGTCACCAGCAATCCTAGAGCAACTACTATCAACATTGTGATTCTGTCCAAAAAAGTGGGTCTTCTTTGAATTTCATATACTTTTACACAGTTTTTAAACAAAAGTTACTGGGTGGTGGTGATGCATGTCTTTAATCCTGTGAGTTTGAGGCCAGCCTCGTCTAGAGAGTAAGTTCCAGCATAGTTAGGGTTACATAGAGAAATCCTGTCTCAAAAAACCAAAAAATAAATAAACAAAAGTTGTTCATACTTTACAAATGTCATAAGTTAATTTTTTATTACCCTATTCCCTTGCATGTGAATAAATATATTTTGCATGCAAAAAATATTTTAGATGCCTGAAATTCTAGCACTCATGAAGGAGAGACAGGAGTACTATGATTCTGAGGCCAAATAGAGAAATACTCCAGCCCACCTTGAGCTATATAAAGTACCTGATCTCAAAGGCCAGTCAGTCCCTAGCCTTCAGCTTGGATCTGGCCTGCTCTTCATTTAGTTATCACAGTACTATGACTGTTTAGAAGCTATTTAGGCCTGGCTTCTGAGTTTTGACGTGATTCACACAAGAATAGAAGATAAGGGATCTCAGAAACTTAATAGTGTGCATTTTGTTCAAGATGAGAATGAGGAGCCTGAGTTGGGGATATATATATATTTCTTTATGTATGCCAATACACACATATATATGTATATATATATATATATATATATATATATATATATATATATATATATTTGTATGTATTTCAAGTAAATCAATTTCAACAGCTGTATATTTCATGATGTGGCATATTATAACTTAATGATTTAACTATAAACTTAAATTATTTAAAATATAAAATATTTATTAATTATTAAGAATTCTGAAAGAATTGTGTACATTCTCTACATATGTTTGTCTCTTGTCTTTATTCTTTGAAATTTCAGTAGGTTTTTAAGTTGATGTAGTACACAAACAGAATATGCTTATTGCACGGTTATGTGTTAAAAGTGTTATTGCTTACTATGTACTGAAAACTGAAAAATACTTATCAAGGGTTGTAAGAAAAAGTGACATATTAGCTATCCATTAAAAGGCAAAGTATATATTTATATCTATAAATATAATGAAAGTGTGAGATAATGTAAGAGGAGTTTTCTAGACAATTCTTTAATGAGTCCTTAAAAAACACTGATCAGCAGAATCAATAACCTTGTTTGGATCTGACTGCTTTTTAGTTATCACACTTTGGCTTCTTATAGGTTATTTAGGGATGGCTAGTTCCTGGGTTTGGGCGTATGACTCATACAAGAAAGAAAAAGGAGCCCAAAGATTTGATAGAGGGCAGTTTTAATGGGAGTAAATACTAACCATTTTGTTCAAGATGAATATAAAGAGTAGAGATGGGGACCATCAAAACTAGAAATACAGAAGCAGTAGTCAACAGTGTCTTATCTTAACAGTTTGCCAGAAGAGCCGCTGAAAGATAGAGTACTTAGTAACCCAAGGGACCAGAACCCATGTTTCAGTCTTCTGTGCTGGAGGTGTGGTGTGAATCTATAATGTATGAGCCGTGAACTAAGTGTACCCAGGGAGGACGAGCCTGTCAACAAGGTTTGGTAAGCTACAGACAGGCAGTGAAGTTCTGACCATAAAGAAGGGATGGTGGCACCTTGTAGGTAAGACTGAGCCACTGTTATGGAATCTAGGAATGGGTGGTTGTCAAAAACCAAGGAAGATGAGTGGTAGAGAACAGCAACTTCTGGTAACAATCGTGAAAAAAGATTGCATGTTTGTGTTATATGCATGTGTATGCGTGTGTGCGTGTGTGCGTGTGTGCATGTGTGCGTGTGTGCGTGTGTGCATGTGTGCGTGTGTGCGTGTGTGCGTGTGTGTGTGTGTGTGTGTGTGTGTGTGTGTGTGTGTGTTCACATGACTGCAGTACCTACAGAAGCAGAAAGAGAACGCCAGATCTCCTGGATCTGGAGTTTCAGGTGGTTGTGAGCTCACCAGTATAGGTGGTAGGAACAGAACTCTGTCCTGTGTAAGAACAGCAGCCACTCACTGCCACTGAGATTTCTCCAGCCCCCTAATAACAGTCTTCAAGTGAGAAAAAAACCCAGTGCCTGGTAGAGGGAACAAACTGATCTCTGGTTGGCAGGAAGATGGACCAGCTTATTTAAAGATATTAAGCCTGGGGTGTGGAGCTCCTCAAACATGACAAATGGGGAGGGAGGATTAGTGATTACAGTTGGATCTATGATAGTAAGGCTGACTTGATAGGGAACACCAGAGTCAGCTGTTGAAATTGATCTACTTGAAATACATACAAATATATGTATATATATATATACATATATATGTGTGTGTTGGCATACATATACATATATATATATATATATCCCCAACTCGGGCTCCTCATTCTCATCTTGAACAAAATGCACACTATTAAGTTTCTGAGATCCCTTATCTTCTATTCTTGTGTGAATCACGTCAAAACTCAGAAGCCAGGCCTAAATAGCTTCTTAGATCATAGCATATGGCTGTCCTTTCCATGTGATGCTATTCTCATACAGCTAGTGCTCAGGGAGGATATAATTTTACCCTCATTCAGGCATAGCAGATGTTATGTTAGAAGATTAGACAAAGGTAGTAGGTATGGATAAGAAGTAATACATCTTCTCCCCACAGAGGTAGAGCACAACCAACTCCCCTCTCTTATGCATATAGTGACTTCATTTCAAAGAGTATAGTGTAAAGAAAAGAATTGTGGAGACTCGTGGCCAACACTGCCCCAGCCAAGACCAAGGAAACACAGACAATAGGTCATGCTGATGTATGAACCTTGGATATGATGTAACAAGAGTGTCACTTCCCTGTGTGATCTTATGACCACCTCCAAAGCAGACTATGATTTAAATATGAAACATCTTCCAAAAGCTCTTGTAGTTAATGCTTGGTCACCAGCTGGTGGGATTATTTTGGAAGATGGTGGAAACCTAGAAGGTAAAGGCCACACTGGAGGAGGCTGAGAGTATGCTTTTGAATGTGTTTTGTCCTTGGCACTTTCCTGTGCCTTTGCCAGGTTGAGTTAGCCTCCCTCAGACTACTGCTATAGTAGCTCTGATGGCTTAAAGTAGGGAACCATTTCTCCAAGCTGCACACCCAGGAGGAGTGCTGTGTCTCAGGGGAACAGCCTCCTTCATCCATGCATGGTTCCCTTACCATTGTGTTCTAATTCATTAGCATCCAAAAGCAATGGAACCAGCCCAAGATACCCTTTCTCTTTTTAAATCATTTGGGTATTTGTCAGAGCAATGAAAAAGTGACTAACAAAATTGGTACCAAAAGTGGGGTTGTTGCTGTGGCCATCCCTGATGATGGTGTGTGGAACTGGTTTCCAAGAACTGGAAATCTTAGAGATATAGGCTAAAGATGGCCTAGAGTACTCTGAAGGGCCCAGAAGATTAGGAATGTGGACTGGGAAGACTGTGTTTATGAGGTTGCAGATGGGGATGAGATTAGGAATGCAGACTGAGAAGATTGTGTTTATGAGGTTGCAGATGGAATAATAACTCAACTGGGAAATAGATGGAGCATCTATGTCAGTCACGTCATAGCACAGGGCCATCTGCAGTTTGCTCATATCCCAGGACTTTGTGGGAGGCTGAGTTTAAAGATAACAGAAAAAATACCAGGGCATGCCAGTATCTCAGTCACTGTATGGGTAATGCTAGCTACTTCTAGCCAGATTTTGAGTGAGAATCAGGAGCAAAAAACTGAGCATAAAAGTTTCAAAACTCATAGTTTGGTAAGAAAAAAAAAGCTGGTATGAAGTTGGGGTTTATATTTATAAGAAAATGTGTTAAGGTGATTTAGCATCATCAAAACAAAGAAAAGAATGGCTCACAATATGGAAAGGTACCTCAGGAATCAATGAGAACCACCCATCATAGGTTTCAGGATATAAAAGGCAGACTCTGTGAAAAGACTTTGCTTCTAGGCTTCCTGCTACTCTCTGCTTCCTGGATCCTTCCTCCATAAAGCCTGACTATCGTTCTATGGTGATGTTCTCTGCCTCACTGTAGGCAGAAACAACACAGCCAAGCAACTGTAGATTGAAATTGCTAAAATTGTTGAGTGGAAAATCTTTGTCTTTTCAATTGTTTCCCTCAGCTACTTGTCACAATACTGACTCTATAGCTCTAATCACATTTAAAAAAATCTGCTAGATTCTAGTAGAGGGTCATTGAACAAAAGGCCTGACCAGCTCTGTTCAAACATATCATGCTCAGTAAAATCAAGGAACTGTTACAGCCAGGAGTCTAGGAAAACACAATACTTAGGTGTAAGGTGACATTCCGGACAAGTGATGGGACATAAGGCAGAGCTCAGGAAATACAAATAAAAATGATCACTTATTAACAACGCACACCAAAGTTGTGGGGTATGAACCAAACTATGGGGTGATGCTGGGGAAAGTGACAATGGTAGAGAAGTGTGAAAATTGTTCACTATTTTTGCATTTTTATATAACTCTATAGATATTTTCTTTCTTTTTTTGTTTTTTTGTTTTTGTTTTTGTTTTTTTTTTTTTTTTTTTTGGTTTTTCGAGACAGGGTTTCTCTGTGTAGCTTTGCGCCTTTCCTGGGACTCACTTGGTAGCCCAGGCTGGCCTCGAACTCACAGAGATCCGCCTGGCTCTGCCTCCCGAGTGCTGGGATTAAAGGCGTGCGCCACCACCGCCCAGCTCTTTTTTTGTTTTTTGAGACAAGGTTTCTCTGTGTAGCTCTGGGTGTCCTAGAACTCACTCTGTAGACCAGGCTGGCTTGAACTCAGAAATCCACCTACCACTGCTTCCCTAATTCTGGGAATAAAGGTGCATGCCACCACATTCCAGCTCCAGAACTACTTTCAAGTAAAAAGTTAAAAAGTAAATGACTAGGTTAAAAAAAACACACACTAAAATACCGTTGTTAGGAACAGGAGAAAAGGAAGGCGAGGAGAGAGGAAGACAGGATGTAGAGAGCGAGCTCTGGGTGGAGGGGCCATCCTAGTCCTGGTCCAGCAAGGCTGGTGGCAGGAAGGACACTCAAACAGTGGCTGTTTGGAAGCAGCAGTGTTGGTGACAAAGATTTTCTGAAATCACTTCCAAGGTTTAAAGAGAACTTTATTGAGGGAGAGTGTCAGGTTTTTGCCAACCTGTCCTAGAGGCTACTAGAAACCACGTTTGGAGGACAAACACCAGGAAGGAAAGAATGTCAGGACTCTAATAATTCTCTACTGAGTCCATCACAGTGCTTTTCTCTTTCTACTAAAATTCACCAAACATCCCCAGTTGAACAACAGGTTTTGGGACTGGGTACCAAAGGATGTAGAATGCTCACGATGGACTTTATCAAAAACTTAGAACTATGCCTTGCCAGTAGCTTTCTTTCTCATGTATAGATCAGAAACTTGGAATTTTATAATTCTTTTCTCCCTTCCGTCCTATGTGGTGTGGCCAAGTCCAGGCACCAGGTAAAAGTGAGGTAGTAGAATTGGTAGGATCTCACATGCACAACTGTGGCAGCAAGAAAGGCTTTGGACTTGAGCTACGGTTTGGGTATGGCCTCCAAACGCTTGCCGCCATCCCCACAACAGCAGTACTAGAAAGGAGTAGTAACTTTAGGAAGTGGGGCCTGGTGGAAAGTTATCAGAATATGCTTTTAAAGGGATCGTGAGATCTTAGCCCCATCCTGTCTCTCTCCCTTCCTGACTTGTACGTTGGGCTATTTCCTCTACCATTCATACCTGGTACCTTCATCAGAGGCTTAAGAGGGCCACATGGACTTGGATGTAACCTTCAGAACCATGCACTAAATAGATGTTTATCTCCCTGTAAGTCATTTGCCTTATGTATTTTATGATAGTAGCAGGAAGCTAACTAATTTTGCTCTCTCTCCTTGGAGATGATCTCATGCAATCTCAATGCCTTGAACACCACCTAGATATTGGTTACAGCTCTAGCTCTGGCCTTTCTATTAAGATTGGAAGTATGGTTCTCGTGCCTGCTGTTCATCCTCACTGGGCCACTTTACTTCAGACCCTCCCCTACTCTCTTCTTTGTGGTTTTTTAGTGGTGCTCTTACCCTGCAAGGAAAAGTCATGAAACACGACAGAATCTACTAACATGAGTTTTATTAAGACAAGGAGAAAGGGATAGGTGTGATCAGGCCTGCAGAAGGACATGTGTGAGAGATGGGCGGGGGAACATGGGGCCTGTCTTTTAAGGGCCAGCTTGCACCTGTGCACACAGGCCTATGTGGCTACTCCATGCATGCACATAGATCATGTGGTCACGTTGCATGTGAGTGACCGCAAGGCATGGGTTACATAGGACGTATGACCCAGAATTGACTAAGTGTCCTACTAGACATGCACAACCATGGTGGGTGTGGTTGGAATTCCTATCACTTCTATTTGGTTTAGTGGTATTCATATTCATTTGCATTTAATTCCATAGAACAAAGTCATTTTTTCTTTCACTTTTTCTCAGACTTAGGTGTGTTTTTTCTTTTTGTTAGTCTGCTCATTTACTCATTCAACAACTGCTCCTCCAGTGACTTATATATGGATTCTCTCATTGGCAAATTTATTCTTTATGGAATTGCTTCACAAGTCCACGACTGGACTACTCATGATTGCTCTTCTGCAGTTGCTGCAGGAAAGTGGGGATCCTTTTTCTCTTACAATGTATTCTCCTGTGGTGGGCTAGAATCCTCCCAGTTTATTAAGATGCAGTTCACAAAAAATCATACATAACTGTGCAATATGCATGATGTTTTGATGTATATATACATTATGAAATAATTGTAGAAAGATTATTAATATAGCTATCATCTTACATTCCTTTTATGACTTAAGATCTTTTCTATTAGGAATTTTGGAGTCTGAATTGCTATTAACTATCAGAATTACCTTTTTAAAAATTATGTAAGTATCACTTTGCTATTTAACTTCATTTATAATTTTGCTATTAGCTTCATTTATAATTTAAGTACAGTGTGGTTGTTACCACAATGCTTCCTTTTGAGATGTTGTTGAGGAACAATTGAGCATAAGGCAAATTTCATGCTTGCTCTTGTGTGAAAAACTCTCAGTGAATGCAGGGACTGCAAATTTACAAATGCAGCACACATCTTGCCCAGCTCCCTTAGCTCACTGTGGGGAGTAATATCCCTCCATGGCAAGTGCCACAGGCTTTCCACTGGGTTGCAAATGACCCTCCCATGCTCATTTCACAATAACTCACAGAGCACCTCTTTGACACTTTGATCTTCCTTAAGGTGAAGTGTCGTGCATATCATCATAAACGGTATGTAATTCAGTACAGCTTCATCACTAAAAATGCATAAAATGAGACAAGGTTTCAGAGAGTGTTGCCTTTAAGCTTCATAGTTCTATACAACTCTGAAGTTTCTTACTGAATTAAATGCATATGTTGTCTTATGGTTTTAATATGACCTGTTCCTCACTTGCTGAAATGGGGAACACTTGGTCCTAGCTGGTGGTGCTATTGGGGAGGTTGTGAAATATTTGGGGCATGAGGCCTAAATGAAGAAGCCTAGAACCTTCAAGGCTTACCCTACACCCCTATATCTGAAGGGACACTAGCCCACTAGAGCATGTGGCTCTGGCAGGCCTTGCCCTTCTCCTCCATTCCCTCTGCCTTGCTAAAAACCATCTCTTGATCTCCTCTGCCCCTGATGGGCCAATGAGAGGCAAGACATCTTTCTGGGTTGCGGGACAATGTTGGACATTTCTGTCTGGGATCCAAATAGGCCTCGGTTGGTCCTTTCTGTGGAAAAAACATGAGCAAAAAAAACCCTCTTCCCATTGTGAGGAAGAGTTGTGTCCCTTTTATATTTCATCCATAGGGTAATGCCATTGTACCAAGATGGGGGGGGGGAGTAGAGTTTTTGTAGATATAGAATATTTGGGGGATGGCCATTGTCATTGTCATTTGCATTGTTAGAGGTATAGATGCTCATTTTTGTTTTTAAGTTGACCATTGTTGGTTTTTAAATTTTTTAATTTAGAAACAAACCCAGTGGGGAAGAAGCAGAGACCAGCCAGACTGCCTGGAAGGAGCAGAAGCCAGCCAAGCTGCCTGAAAGAGGCTCAGACCAGCTGAGTCATTAGAAAGGACAGTCTCCAACCTGCTGAGCTGCCTCAGTGCAGGGTGCTCCAGGTTTCCAGCTTCTGTTCATTGTCACCCATGCTGGGGTGGGCTTTGGTGATGCAGCTATCTTTGAGTTATTTTTGCTCCTGTAAGTAAACCCTCACCCACATTCCTGTAGGGAACCCCAATAAAACTCATAGGTTGACCAAGTTGGACTTTGGTGGTATCCGTACTTTGGTCTGTAGTCAGGTCCCTATCTGGGATGAGTAGACATTTGCTGCCATCTCCCCAGGAACAGTGTCTCACAGCACACCTGCTTCTTCCTTCTGCTGCATTTTTTTGTTATTTCCTTTCTCTGTTTACTGAACATCAGCTATAGAATATTTCTTTGTCTCCATGAACATAAGCAAGGCCAAGTGCACAGAAGCTACAGACAGGTATATTTTGGGTGGAAGATAATACTCTAACATGACTGTGTGACAAAAACACATGTGTTTTTTTTTAAACTATAAATTCACGACAGGAAAAAAATCAGTCATATATTCTTTTTTTGAAAACTTTCTTCAAGGGACTTAAAACATTTCAGAGGAAAAATGGACATTGGAGAAAATGAAATACCAAGAATTTCAAAGAATTCTAGAAATTGACTCAGAACTGATGTTAAATTGGGGGAAACACAAGTGTTACCATGGTCCACTGGCTACTGTGCAGAGCAAGGCTTACTGATGTCAAGTGGTAAATGGCATATTTGGAGTAGGTGAACTCTCCACATATCCAGTGGATTAGTGGACTATGGTGGTTCCTTTCCAGGTTACTGGATGCATAACTCAGACAAAATTTACTGAAAGAAACCACTATGCTAGTTTGCTGCTCATGAGTAAATGCATTATGGTTGGAAGGACCTAGTGGATGTTCTTGCAGTCTCCTCTCTCCATTAGGATGACAAATGATGTTCAGACTCTTCAAGGAACTGCAGAGGTGCTGAGTGGCTGTGGACCGGACAGGACACAGAAAAACCTTCAGCTACAAATGACACCAAAACATGGGACCTAAAACCTGAAAAAGCTAAAAAAAAAAAAAAAAAAAGATTCTAGAATGGAGCTAAAATCAGCTTTCTAGTTGTGTCTCTCAGGCCAGCCGTGAGCTACACAGTGTGACGGGTTTGCAGTGGCGTGTGGTTTTGAATATAGCATGGCAGATTTCCACCATGGTACACAGTGGCATCTCCAAGCTGCACAGTGCACTACATAATGACAGATTTAGTTTTTGCTAGTACGGAAAAAAAAAAAAGGTTTCTGGGCTACATGCTGCTGGATGGAAGCATAGACCCACTGCTTCCCATAGTTGGAGCTGAGTCTGGTTCCCAGAATGGGGCAGTAAATGTAGTTCTGCCATGATGAGGAGCTGAGGTAGGTGGAGCCAGCAGCCAAAGTTGCCATTTCAGTCCTAGTCATGCTGCAGCTTAAAGCAATAGATTCACAATAAAACAGATTCAGATGGAACAAGACTTTAAATGGTTTACAGTGTGTAAAAATGTACGTTGGCTTGAAAGAGAGAAGAAAATAAGTATAGACAGTTATATAAAGAAATAGTTTTAAAAATAAAGTCTTTAAAGATACAGTAAAGGTAGTATACAAAATAAACCACATAAAGATGGATATTACACAAAAAATCTGGACTGTGTTGTCTTCCGATATTTTTAACTTCAGAAAGACATTTGATTATAAAGGCTGCTAAATTAAGCCAATATATATATATATATATTTTAAAGGTATCTTGACTTCAAAATTTGGATCTAAGGATATGTTGCTTTGGAAAGGAGGCTCTGCTTTTGTTTCCACAGGAAGCAAGAGGCTATGGATTTGTTCCAGGTTAAGATAGATCAGGTTTGACCAGCCAAGACCCCCTGAAAGGTCTCCAATGACACCATGGTCCAGATCATCCAACATCCAAAATCAACTTCAAGGCAACTGGATCAGACAATACAGCCTCACAGACTATTTCAGTCAGGATTTGACCATAAGTCTTGATTTTCCCCAAAAGATTGCAGCACCCTCATCCTGCAGGAAGTAGTATGAAAAACTATGCCCAAATTCCCAAAATATTGTTTATAAATGTTTATTTTATTTAAACCAGTTTAATTATAAATGCAATCTTTTTCTAAAAAGGGGGGTAATATAAATATGATAAGATGAAAGGGTAGATTATTAAATCTACTTTTTTAAACTATTTTTTAAATTTTTTTATTTTTCATTTTATTTTATTTATTTTATTTTATTTTTTTAAAATCTACTGTTAAAGAGCAACAACTTGTTTAAAATGATTTACAATGCTATGGATTTTAGTTTATTGATACAAATTTAAAGTTAATTTTGTTATACTGTATGTATATTTCTACTCTCATTTTTGAAATTGTAGTGGATAATTAAGAATCACAGATTAATAATTAGTCTTCTATGATAGTCAAATTTAAAGTCATGTTGTGTTCCAGGTATACAGAGATATAATTTAGTTAGGTAGGTAATCTTCAAACACTTCAAAGACCTACAGAATATGGCATTTAAAATGTTTTAAAAACTTACACTTTCTGGACAGTGAGACACATTTGCTCCTCACAGCACTGATTTACTTCAAAGAGAAAGATGGGAGTTGAAGACACTCTATATGGAGTTTATCTTCGTCTTGGCAAAAATAGCCATTTGAGCAAGAAACTATTCTTGCCTGGACTGCTTGACAAAATGTTATATCAATTGGAAATGCAGGACCCATAGAAAGGTGACCACTGAACTTTACAAGGCAAGATGGTCCTTCAGGTTCCTGCTTCGCAGAGGAGGCTGCCAGATATTTTATAGGACACACAGAAAAAAATGACTGAGAGACTTGACCTAAGGGCTAAAGATGGATACCCCAACATTACAGAGGAATTTTGGGTAACTGTCCAGGCAAGCAGCTGTCTCTGTCATTTCCAGAATTTTGGAAGTTGCTTACAATGCATTTCCTGTTTACTTAGGTAATATTATATTCTTCTGGGGTCTTTGATGTAGTTGAAGACTAGATAGTTATAATTATAATTTTCCTTGGTTATGATAAAAGATAAATTAGATATGAAACCTTAGATTCACAAATATGGATAGATAGAAATTTTTTTCTTAAATTTTACAAAATACAAATAGACTAGATATTGTAACTGTAATTCTTGCTTGATAACTGTTTTGTTATATGTAATTTTAATAGGTTAAAGTTAAAACCTTTCTTTTGTTTAGACAGAAAAGGGGAAGTGATGGGGGAATGTCTTTCTGTATGCTGCGAATATATGTTGCTCTGATTGGCTGATAAATAAAGCCATTTGGCCTATGGAAAGGCAGCTTAGAGGTAGGTGGGAAATTCAAAAAGGGAGACAGGAAGAAGGTGGGGGGAGATGCCAGTGAGCTGCCCCCCATGTAATGGGACGCAGATAAAGCCACAGAACATGTGGCAATATATAGATTAATAGTTATGGGCTAACTTAAGATATAAGAGCTAGCTAGCAAAAGGCTTGAGCCATGGCCATGCAGTTATAATTAATAAAACCTCTATGTGTTTACTTGGGGGACGTGAGTGGAAGAGATTTGTCCTGATTGCCAGCAGACTGGGACACAGGAAAACTTCAGCTACACACACCTTTAATCCCAGTACTGGGAAGGCAGAGGCTGGCACATATCTGAGTTTAGGCCAGCCTGGTTTACAGAGTGAGTTCCAGGACAGCTAAATTTAGGCAGTGAAAGATAGAAAGTTGGTGAAGATTTAATTGAATGAGAGGGCCATGTTCCATCCCTAGTAAGCAGCAGAACTTGGTACCTTTGGCCACATGGTTCTGTCTTTAGAGTTAAGGATAGAAGAAATGGGTTATGGAATTTGTCTCCATACCTAAAGAAAGCTCCTGAGGCCAGGATGTGTCAAGAGTGTTCATGAATGGAGACCTAGTAGAGAGGTCATTGTGTGAAGTTGTGAAGTTGATTACCTTGGGGAAACCAAGTTGTTAGAGATGCTGGAACCGTGGGATACCTGCTGAGGAGAGCTGCTAACAGAGAATTGAATCAGCCCAAGAGAAAGAAGTATGCTCCAATGGAATTGGAGATTTGAAGAGCATTGTTGTGTTTTGTTTTTCACTCTTTTGGGGGACCCACCACTTAGCTCCCAAATAAATCACACACAGAGGCTTATTCTTACTTATAAATGTCTGGCCTTAGCTTGGCTTGTTTCTTGCCAGCTGTCTTTAACTTTAAATTATCCCATCTACCTTTTGCCTCTGGGCTTTTCCCATTCTCTTACTTCTGTAAATCTTACTCTTACTCTGTGACTTGCTGTGTAGCTGGGTGACTGACCCCTGGGTGTCCTTCTCCTTCCCTGCCTGCTTCTTATTCTTCTCCCCAGATTTCTCCTTCTATATCTTCCCTCTGCCTACCAGCCTCTCCTATCCTTTTTCCTGCCTTGCTATTGGCCACTCAGCTCTTTATTAAACCATCAAGTGTTCAAGACAGGCACAGTAACACAGCTTCACAGAGTTAAACAAATGTAACATAAACAAAAGTAACATAGCTTAAAATAATATTCCCCAATAAGCATTTTGACATCAGACATGGAGATGCAAAGTTTGGAGTTTGCCTAGCTGTTTTTGGTCTTCCTTTGACTCAATATTTCCTGACTATACTCCCTTCCCTACATTTTGGAATGGTAATGTATATTCCAAGTTATGATATGTTGGAAGTATGTGACCTGTTTTTTGATTTTTATTTTTACAGGAGAATTACAGTTAAGAGATTGCCATGCATCTCAGAAGAGACTTTGGACTTTGAAACTTGAAGACTTTTTATAGACTATGGGGACTTCTGAAGTTGGACTAAATGCATTTTTTTTGCAATATTATATGGCTATAAGCCTTTGGGGGCCAGGGAGTGGAATGTGGTAGATTGAAAGAAAGTGGCCCCCAAAAGGAGTGGCACTATTAGGAGGTGTGGCCTTGTTGGAGGAAGTGTGTCACTGTAGGGGTGGGATTTGAGGTCTCTTTTGCTCAAGCTTCCCTCAGTGTGACAGTCAACTTCTTGTTGCCTGCAAGATGTAGCACTCTCAGCTCCAGCACCACAAAATGTCTGCATGCTGCCATGCTCCTCATCATGATGATAACGGACTGAACCTCTGAAACTGTAAGCCAGACACCACAATTAAATATTTTCTTTATAAGAATTGCCATGGTCATGGTGTCTCTTCACAGCAATAGAAACCCTAACTAAAACAATGGAGCAGCTATCTAAAGGTATTTGAGAAATGTGTGGGAAATAAGAACATGGAACCATAGCAAGTACCAACAGCAGAGTTATAGAGCAGATGTTATATCTAGACCTCAGTACAGGTCTAGAACCACTGGACATCAAATGACAAGGTGACCTAAGGTTCCCATATTAAGCTAAATGTTTCTATGGAGCCATAAGCTTAGGCATACGCCGTAGCAGCCATATGTTTAGGAACAAACCATAGCAACTTTTTTTCAAATAGAAATAAAAGGGAAGGAACTGGGCTTGTACTCTTCCCAGAGGTTCAGGAAAGCTTCTGGTACGTACCCCTCAGCAGACTGCAACACTGTCTCCTGACATTGCTTTTGCTTCAGCCTATGCCTGTGGTTTCACAGACAGTCTCTTGTGCATTTATAACTGTTACATAGCATACAGTGGCAGCTTCAGTCAATGACAGAGGATAGGAGACAGAGATGTTTTGATAGCACTGATGTGGATGTCAGGGGGAAGAATGGGGTATTATTGACACATACACTTCCACAGAGGAAGACTCCCACTCTCCTGAGCTGGCAGGAAGGTGTTCACAGGGGAGTCTCCCAGGGAACAAAGAGAAGGCCTAACTTTATGACATTTTCAAGGGGTGGTGTTAGTATAGCCATGAGGTACATGCTTCAAGGGTTTTAGAAGATTGACTATAACAGTCAAGGGCTGCAGGAACATGGAGAAAATTTGTCCATCTTCTGTCATACTTGCTGTCTACTGAGGAATCTGAACATTGGGGCATGTCTGTGTCTCTTTTGCCTTAAATTTGCTTTTTCTGTCTAGACCTCCCTCTTCATTCTTTCCAGCAGATGTCCTGATTCTAGCTCCGACCTTTGAGTTTAGAGTGACAGGCCCATAATTTAACAGGGACAGGATAAACAAACTTGAGGCCTCGTTTAAAGATGGCTGTGTGATTTACTGACACTGACAGGAGTGTCTGCAGCATGAAAGTGCAGCCAGTGTTCTGAAGTACTAATGTGAGAGAAAATTCTTCAAGTAGGCGGAACGTAGATTGCATTTGGGTGTGTGCTCTGTTTGGGCGGCATTAAAGCTCTGGAGTACCCTGTGGGCGGTTTCTAATGGTTTAGCCGACTGAATGATTGATGACAAGGAGATACAGGGAAGAGGTTTGTTTTCTAGTCTTCAAGAATAGAAAACTGGAAATATTTGTGCCTTGTGAATTCCATCCAGTAAAGAACTTCAGCTGTAGAGAAGGCTCTTAGTAATTGAACAAAATGATATCTCCTGTGGGTATCTGCCAGCCTCCATCCTAAGCTATCCTCCAGGATTTGTACAATAAGCTTGTGCAAAGTAACCTTGGGGGCATGGATGGAGGGTTGGATTTCACTTCTCAAGTGAGTTAGGACCTGTCAACATGATAAACTCATTACTGTTCATAAGCCTCTCTAAATACAAGTTCCATAGCAGTGTTGGAGTAATTCTTAAAGACTCTTCAAGTGTTGGAAGGCATTGATGACTAATGGAGGTTACAGTCTCTCATGGCCTGGCAGCTTTTTCCAAAAGCTTGGCAACATGGAAACTCTCTCCCTCCCTAGCAAAACTCCCTGCCTCTACCTGCCCTTATCTGGGGGAATGTCTCTGGGCCTGGAAGACTGACCTTATCTGAAAGCTGTGTCTAAACCAGATGTCTGATTTAGCTTTAGCTTGACCCTTGGCAGAGATTCCTGCTAGAGGACCTGCTGTAGAAGGTGTGCTATAGGACCCTACTGCCACATACTAAGCCTTGTGATAGGACCATCCCACTTAATTCAAATTAGGGTTTGCCCCCAGCCTCCCCAATCCTATATATTCCTCATACTCTGGAATAAAGTTGAGCTGATTCACTGAAGTCTGTCTCCTGGAGGGCTGTCTCCATTATACCCACAGCTGTCCTAACTCGGTTTCCTGCTTCTGTTCCCTCCACCATTGTGGACCAATGCAGCCAACCATCCTGGGGAAGAAGCAGAGTCATGCTCAAGGAGTATTTACTCCATACTTACAATGAAAACAGATATTCTGAATCATCTCTGCTCTCCTGGAAGCTGAGAGTATGAACCCAGCAATTGGGAGAAATAAGTGGGAATTGTTCGTTTTTAAAGCCTGTTTGCAGATTTCCTTTTTGTTTCCTTTCCTCCAACTTTGAGATTTGCAGGTTTGGTGGACTGGGTTCTCAGGAAGATCACAGCAAGAGTCTCATTAAACTAAAAAAATGACACCACTATTTTGAATAATGCCATTGAACCAAAGAGTCATGCCATGTTGTCTACGTAATTCAATAAGTACAGAGCAAGGCACAACTCATAGGCTTCAGGCCCCAACACACACAACAGACAGTTTACAGATAGGTCACAAACTACAGACAGATGGAAGACACATGGGAAAAGGTGGAGAATTCAAACTTGAGCTTGTTCTCAGTCAAATTAATCCAAGAGGAAGTTGCTTTATTTTCATTCTTTAATGAAATATCTACACACCCTCTGAGGTTAGCTTTAATGAGTTAACTGACACATTAATGTCATCATTGGCTCTAAGAACAGCCTTAAAATCTTAATCTTTAGCTGAGCAGTCTTTGTGAATCCATACTACTCATTAAACATCTACTATGAACCTAGATTTTCCCACTGTTAGCCTGTTGGAGAAATCTATCATGTCAACTGGTTTCTCAAAAAAAAAATTAATTGATACAGCTGACCTGACTTTTTTTTTTTATTCCAACGGGGATCATTAAAAGTGAACCAAATTATACTTGGGTCCCCAGTGACTTAGATCAAGCATGAAACACACTAAACCTCCTGTAGACTGGACTTTCATTTTGTGTTTAGAACAAATCAAAAATCAAACAAAACTCAGCTGCCCCTGAGAAGTTAAGCTAACTGAGTACTGTCATGTTAAACTCTTGTGCTTGTTTCATCTCAACCAGCATTGTTAAAAGAAGAGAACAAAAGTAAACTGATGATAAACACAGAGATGCAGTGTACATGAGGAATAAGGGGAACCTGGAACAATCTTTGTACACTGTGAATGTGTATTACTCTCATTGGTTAATGAAGAGCTGACTGTCCTATAGTTGGGCAGGAAGAGATTGGGTGGGACAGCCAAACTAGGAGAGTGCTAGGAAGAAGACAGGCAGAATGTGAGGAGTCTTGAGCCAGACATGGAAGAAGCAACATGGGAAGTTCATAGATGAGGTAAAAGGGCCTCCAGGCAACACATAGATTAACACATAGAAATGAATTAATTTAAGTTGTAAGAGCTGGCTGGATACAAGCCTAAGCTATTGGCCGAGCATTTATAGCTAATAATAAGTCTCTGTGTGGTTATTTGAGGAGTGGCTGGTGGGACAGAGAAGTCCACCTATACTCAGGCTTCTCCTAGTCCATCCTAACTCACAGGCATGACTTAAAAACATTGTGAAAATCCCCCAAGGTGAGCTGGGTGGTGGTAGCACATACTTTTAATCCTAGCACTCAGGAGGCAGAGGCAGGTGGATCTCTTTGAATTTGAGGCCATCCTGGTCTACAAAGAGAGTTTCAGGACAAATAGAGTTGTTACAGAGAGAAACCCTGTTTTGAAAAACAAAACAAAGGCAAAAACAAACAAGAAAGAAAGAAAGGAAGGAAGGAAGGAAGGAAGGAAGGAAGGAAGAAGGAAGGAAGGAAGGGAGGAACATCCCCAAGGTGCTGACATAAACTTTTCATCCAGAGTTCACCATGAGGTGGCTCAGAGGCCTCCTCTTTAAGAGGATGGGGCTGATAGTCTTCAAGGTATAGCTGTACAAAGTTAGAATCCCCAATCCCTGCTCGGAGACTTCCTGAAGTCTATGGTAGTCTAACATTTAGCTTTTTGAAGAAATTCTGTTGTTTGTTTGTTTGTTTGTTTGTTTTTGTTTTTTATAGTGACTGCATCATTGTATTTCCAAGCATTTTAATTTCCCATGAAGGGACACTAGCCCACTTGAACACGTGGCTCTGGCAGGCCTTGACCTTCTCTCTGCCTTGCTAAAAACCATTAGATTACATTCCTAAAGCTAGCCACCAAGGTCTGTTCCCTTATTTGGCCACTTCCTCCTGAGGCTGACTGCCAAAGTCCAGCAATCAGAAGGCCCCATTTTTTCACCAATTAACATGCCCAAATGTCCCTTCCCCTCCTCCTTTGTACCCCATCTCCTTTAAAACCACACCCTAGGCCATTCTAAATCATACCCCCCTTTTTCTCTTAAAAATTACACCAGCAAGGTCATTTGCTGCTGTTTTCTAAGCCAGAAAGCAGCCACTTTAACTTTTCTTCCCACTTAATAAAGAATCTCTCTGTGAAAACAGATATGTCTAATCCAGGGTCTGGGAGGGAGCCTCCACTTTGCAAGGGTCCCATTCACTCCACACTAGACCTCATAAACCTTCCTTCCTTTTCCCTCCCTCCCTTCCATCCTTCCCTTTTTCCTTCTTCCATTTTCCTTCCTCCCTTCTTCCCCTTGCTCCCTTCTACCATTTCTCCTTCCCCTTCTCCCTTCCTTTCCCCCTCCCTTTCTTTTTTCTTCTTTCCTCCATCTATCCCTCCCTTCCTTCCTCCCTTCCTCCCTTCCTTATATTGGCCATCCTAATGGACGTAAAGTGATACACATGTGGTTTTAATTTCTATTTCACTGACTAGTGGCCTGAAGCACGTTTCAGAAGCTTATTGGCCATTCTATCTTATTTGGAGAAATGCTAATTTTCAAGTCTTTTGAACATTTTGTTGTTTAGAGTCAGGGCTTTGCTTTCAGCTTGAGTGGCCCTTGAACTCACCATCCTCCTGTCTTGGACTCCTAAAAGGTTGGAGTTAACAGGCGTGTGTCACCATACTTGGCTCCTATTTGCACTTTTTTGAATAAGAGGATTTTTTTGTTGTAATGCTTTTGTGTGTGTGTTGAATTGTAGGAACTCTTTATATGCTTTGGATATTATTTTCTCACCAGAGATATGATTTACAGTTATCTTTTCACTGTTGGTAGGGTTTTCTGATACACAAAAATGCTTAATATTGACTAACCTTCAGTTTGTCTAACTGCTGTGGTTGGAATATGGTTTCAGTGTGGCTCCCAAGAGTTTAAGTGCTGGGTGTTTTGTCCCTAGTATGCTGGTGTGGGAGGAGGGGGTGTGAGGCAGAGCTGAGTGTAAGGTAATTGATCAGTAGGAGCGCTTCTTACTGGCCAAGAAGTTGACCTCCTCTGGGTAAACTGCTATAGAAGACAAGCTGAGCCCTCACTGGCTTTCTGCCTTGCTGTGCATTCTCTTTCCTGTGGGGTTGTTGCCGTCACTGAGCCCTCATTATGCCAGAATCCATGAAGATGCCCAGTCTTGACTTTCAACCTCCCAAACTATAGACTTAGAAGAATCCTTTCCCCTCTTTTTAAATAAAGGACCTTGCACCTGGCATTTTGTTGCAGCAACACAAACTGGTAAAGGCACTAGATTTCCTTACTTGCACTTTTGATGTCTGTGGCTGGGTTTGAAGATAGGTTGGCTATTTCTAAAGCTCATCATCATGCAGACCCTACCTTCAATTGTAGAAGTAGGTTTGGAAATTATTCTGGTGGAAGCTACACCTCAGCCCCTGGCACCCACTTACCAGAAGAGTTTGTAATATTCCGGTGGAAGCCCCACCTCTCTCTCTCTAGACCCTGCCCCTCAGAAAGCCCCACCAAACACTGCTCCCCTAGAGATGCTCAAGACCACTCCCACAGGGTATTTAAACTGTACCCCAGAAAACAGACACATGGTTTTTCGGTCTCTCTTCCTCTCTCTTCTCTGGGGGCCCAGAGAATCACCTGGGAACACTATCCATTAAACCGAGCTTTTTCTAATTTGGTCTGATTTGGTGTGATTTGGATTGCAGAGAGGCTTATCGGGGTGCAGAAACTTTTCAGAAATACTGACTTTTTGTTGTTTATAAAATACTGTGGTAAACTTTGTTAATATACTTAGGGGAAGAACAGCTCTAGCTGCTCAGCTGGGTCCTTTTAACCCCCTTCTCAATACAAAGAGTCTTCTCTGTCCTAAGTTAATTTGAGTGTCTACTCTACCAGGCTCCACCAGGTACTCTGACCTAACTCCATCAGCTCTTCCAGTTTTTGAAGCCAAATGGCAGTGCCAACAGCTGTTTATAGGTGAGATCTCAAAAACCTGCTTGTTCCCTGTGGGGATTAACTAGTCTTGAGCTAGATGGTAAGTGAACACAGCAGCAGCAAGCTCACTCCCGTATCTCTAGCTTGTGGCTTCATCCTCACTGTTCTTCCCTAGTCACAGTGGGGCTCGAGTGATCGTGTCTTCATTGTAGAAGGATGCAGGGAAAAAGGAAAGTATATGCCTTTCATTTAAAGGGCTTCTCAGGTCTACCTCTGACTTTTGCTTCTGTGCCTTGAGCTACCTCATGAAGGGTATCTGAGACATATAGCCAAGTTCATTGCTGCTGCTACATTTTCAGGTGCTTGGAACTTTCGATCATTTCTCTTAAGTTGATGATGTCAGTTTTTGTATGAGATTTTTATTCAGTAGTTTTTTTTAATCTTCAATAAATGAAGTAATTTTCCCCAACATTCTTGCTAAGTCTCAAATAAGATGTATGTCTGTAATATGAGCACACTGTTTTAAGATACCTCATCCTTAAAATATACCAAGTTGTGTTCTAAGAAAAAGGAGAGTAGAGCCTTGGATGGTAGCTCAGTGGTGGAGCACCTCCTAGTATATGTAAGACTCTGACTTCAGTGCCTAGCGCTGCCCATGTGCACACACACAAGGAGAACAGACATTTGGAAGGTAATAATCTTCCTCCTGCTATTTGAATAGAGTCTATCATTTCAAGTATCATGAGTGTTTTGATTAGACTTTGTCCATTTACATTGCGAAGGATGTCTGCCTTTCTCTTTACCATCAAATTGTCTCTTTCCATAATCAGTGTTTATAATGCCATGCACAGTGCACATTGTTTTGATATCAATTTTCTTGCTTTTTCCAAATGGAAATGAATTGGTCTTTCTTTCTACTTAGCTATCTCTGAGTCAGTTCTGAAGTCTGTGGGGGCCTCAGCTGGGATGCAGATGACAGGGTCCTCACAGCACTGGAGTGATGTACTAAAGAGTTAGGTCAGCGGGAAAGCACTCTAGCTCACTCGAAAACGAATAATGGATTTCAAAACCGGGAGTGCCTATTGTTTTCATGAATATTTTGGGAGAAATGTATTCTTTATTTGTTCAAGATTTGCAGATATTTGAATAATGGCTTTTAAAAATTCTCATTTCCACTCCCCCATGTCTCTCCCCAGTGCCTACATGAGGCTTATGTAATTAGGACAAGGTCATTCTAATTAGGAAGGTTCTGATCCTGAGCAGGAATCACTTAGGGAAGACTTGATCTCGGTATCATACACATCTCTTTGTAGTGAACCCTGTGGCTCTCCCTTTAGGTCTTGAACAAATACATTGCTGTTGGACTCCTAGTGAAAGTTCTTGAGAATGATTTCTGTGTTGCATCCTCAGCTCTGTTAATTGTCTGACCTGAAATTCTGTCTTCGTTGCCTTGGACGTGTTGCGTCCTCTTCCAGCTTTCTTACTTCATTGATCTCTTAGTTATGTCTTTGACAAGGTGGTCTTGGACCTGATTTTTGTGTGAACTGTGTCACTTGCTTCACTGTCTGTTTAAATACTATGCATTCATACTGAGCGTTTCTTTCTCTGAACCATTTCTAGGCTGGAGTACTAAGTGAATCTGACATTTAACTCTTGCTCATAAGTCTTTTATAAGATGCATGAGCTATTAACTTGTTTTCTTTTCATTTTTAAATTTTAATGGGCCTCCTCACCATATAATAATGAAAACACTAGATGAAGGGGACTCCAGCACAGTGGGGGCTCCCTTCCAGACCCTGGATTAGGCACAACCACACCCAAGCACTTGTTTTCACAGAGAGATCCTTTATTAAGTGGGAAAGAAGAGTTAAAGTGTCTGCTTTCTGAATCATGGAGAAAATCAGCAGCAAATGACCTTGCAGGTGTAATTTTTAAGAGAAGAAGGGAAGGTCTGTGTTAGAATGAGCTAGGATATGGTGGTAAAGGAGAAAGGTGATGAGGGAGAAGAGGAAGAGAACAGGGAAAAGGGGGCTAGGATATTTGTCCCAGAGGGACAAAGGACCACCTCTGAATAGAGAGGGACAGACTTGGCACATAAGCAAATGGCAGTTTATAATGGTAAAGGGGAAATGCCATGTTTGGATGAGCTGTTTAATTTTAATTGGACATGTTAATTAGGGGAGCCAAAGGGGGCTTCTGATTGTTGGACTTTAACAGTCCACCTCAGTAGGAAGAAGTGGCCAAATAAGGGAATAGGCCTTGCTGGCTAGCTTTAGGAATGTAATCTAACAGTTTTTAGCAAGGCAGAGGGAATAGGGGAGAAGGGCAAGGCCTGCCAGAGCCACATGTTCAACTAGGCTAGTTTCCCTTCACTAAACACACAGAATCAAGGAAGAATATTAAAAGCTTCAAAGGTAAAAAGCCAAGTAACATATAAAGGAGGCATGTTAGAATTACACCTGACTTCTCAATGAAGACGCTGAAAGCCAGAAGAACCTGGACAGATGTCCTACAGACTCTAAGAGACCATAGATGCCAACCCAGACTACTGTACCCAGCAAAACTTTCAATCACCATAGATGGAGAAAACAAGATATTCCATGATAAAGTCAAATTTAAATAATAACAATATGTACACACAAATCCAGCCCTACAGAAGGTACTAGAATGAAAACTCCAATGCAAGGAGGTTAAATACACCCACAAAATACAGGAAATAAATAATCTCATACCAGAAAAACCCTAAGAGAAACACACACACACACAAACACATACCACCACCACCACTACCACCACCACCACCACCAACAACAACAACAACAACAACAACAGCTATAACAAAATAACAAGATTAAACAATCATTGGTCATTGATATCTCTCAATATTGATGGACTCAATACCCCAATAAAAAGACACTGACTAACAGAATGGATGTGAAAACAAGATCCATCCTTCTGCTGAATCCAAGAAACACATCGCAGTATCAAATATAGACATTACTTCAGAGAACATTATTGGAAAAAGATTTCCAAGCAAATGGACCTAAGAAGCAAGCTGGTGTAGCTATTCTAATATCAAACAAAATAGACTTAAAACCAAAGTTAATCAAAAGAGATGGAGAAGGCCACTTCATACTGAAAGAAAAAACAACCAAGGTGATTTTTCAATTCTTAACATCTATACCCCAAACAGAAGGCTACTCACATTTATAAAAGAAATACTACTAGAGTTTAAATCACACAGATCCTGACACATTTATAGTGGGAGACTTTAATACCCCACTCAACCAATGGACAGATCATCCAGACAAAAACTAAACAGAGAAATACTGGAGCTAACAGACACATTGAACCAAATGAATCTAACAGATATCCACAGAACATTTAAACAAACACAAAAGAATACACTTTCTACTCAGCACCTCATAGACTATTCTAAAATTGACCGCATACTTGGTCACAAAGCAAGTCTTAACAGATACAAGAAAATTAAAATAACCCCATGTATCCCATCAGACTACCATGAATGAAAGCTGGATTTCAACAATAACAGAAACAACAGAAAGCCTACAAACTCATGGAAACTGAACAACTCTACTGAATGAAAAATGGGTCAAGACAGAAATAAAGAAAGAAATTAAAGACTTCTTAGAATTCAATGGAAATGAGTGTACAACATACCCAAACTTATGGGACATAATAAAAATGGTGCTAAGAGAAAAGTTCAGAGCACTAAGTGCCTTCATAAAAAAATTGGAGAGGTCTCATACTAGCAACTTAATATTATACCTGAAAGCTCTAGAACGAAAAGCAAATGCACCCAAGAGGAGTAGACAACAGGAAATAATCAAACTGAGGGCTGAAATCAATAAAATACAAACAAAGAGAATAATAAAAGAATCAATGAAACAAAGAGTTGTTTCTTTGGGAAAATCAACAAGATAGACAAACCCTTATCTAAACTATCTAAAAGGCAGAGAAAATATACAAATTAACAAAAACAGATACAAAAAGGGAGATCCAACAACATACACCAAGGAAATCCAGAGAATCATTAGTTCATACTTCAAGAAACTATACTCCACAAAACTGGAAAATCTAAAAGAAATGAGCAATTTTCTTGATAGAGACCAATTACCAAAGTTAAATCAAGGCCAGATAAACAATTTTAATGGATTTACAACCCCTAAGGAAATAGAAACAGTCATTAAAATTCTCCCAACCAAAAAAGGCCAGGGCCAGATGGGTTTAGTGCAGAATTCTACCAGACTTTCAAAGAAGAGCTAAGGCCAATAGTCCTCAAATTACTCCACAAAATAGAAACAGGAGGAACATTACCAAATTCATTTTATGAGGCCATAGTCACCCTGATACCCAAACCACACAAAGACAGAAGCAAAGAAAGAAAATTATAGATCAATTTCATTCATGAACATTGATGCAAAAATACTCAATAAAATATTCAAAAACAGAATCCAAGAAGACATAAAAAAAATCCATGATGATCAAGTAGGCTTCATCCCAGAGATTCAAGAATGATTCAACATACAAAAATCTGTCAATGTAATCCACCATATAAATAAACTGAAAGAAAAAAAAAAACCAGACATGATCATCTCATTAGATGCTGAAAAGCCTTTGACAAAATCCAATATCCCTTCATGATAAAGGTCTCGGAGAGATCAGGGATACAAGGGACATACCTAAACACAATAAAAGCAATTTACAGCAAGCCTATAGCCAATATCAAATTAGATGGAGAGAAACAAAAAGCAATTCTACTAAAATCAGGAACAAGACAAGGCTGTACACTCTCTCCATACCTATTCAATATAGTACTCAAAGTTCCAGCTAAAGCAATAAGACAACAAAAGGAGATCAAACGGATACAAATAGGGAAGGAAGAAGACAAAGAATCACTATTTAGAGATGATATGATAGTATACATAAGCAGCCCCCACAATTCTACCAGGGAACTCCTACATCTTATAAACACCTTCAGCAAAGTGGCTGGATACGATACTAACTAAAAAAAAAAAGATTAATAGACTTCCTATATACAAAGGACAAACGGACTGAGAAAGAAATCAGGGAAACAACACTCTTCACAATAGCCATGAATAATACAAAATATCTTGGTAGATCCCACCAAACAAGTGAAAGGCCTGTATGACAAGAACTTCAAATCTTTGAAGAAAGAAATTGGAGAAGATATAAGAAGATAGAAAGATCTCCCATGCTCATGGATTGGTAGAATTAAAAATGGCCATCTTACCAAAAGCAATCTACAGATTTAAGCAATCCCCATCAAAATTCCATCACAATTCTTTATAGACTTTGAAAGAACAATGTTCAACTTCATGTGGAAAAACAAAAGCCCAGGACAGCTAAAACAATCCTGTACAATAAAAGAACTTCTGGAGGTATCACATCCCTGATTTCAAGCTGTATACAGAGCTATATTATGAAAAACTGCATGGTATTGGCATAAGAACAGACTGGTTGATCAATGAAATTGAATTGAAAACCCAGACATAAGTCCACACACCTATGGACACTTGATTTTTGACAAAGAAAACAAAATTATACAATGAAAAAAGAAAGCATCTTCAACATATGGTACTATTCTAAATGGATGTTGGCATGTAGAAGAATACATATCCCTATCTATCACCCTGCACAAAACTCAAATTCAAGTGTATCAAAGACTTCAACACAAAACCAGACACACTGAACTTGATAGAAGCCTAAGGACTAAGGCTTCACATTAACAAGGCAAACAATCTGTAAACAGATGTACAGTACAAGAACAATGACCTCAAAATTGTGACAATACATAAAATATCTTAAACAGAGGTAGAAATGTATAGTACAATATGACAATAATATCCTTAATATGTATCACTATACAAAATATCCTAAACAAAGATAGAATATACAGACAATATGACAAACATAATTTTACATTTATATCAATGTACAAAATATTTCAAATAGGAGTAGGAATATGTGCACAATATGATAATTATACTTTTGAATTTGTATCAATGTATAAATTATCTTAAATAAGAATAGAAAAAATAGTTTACATTTGTATCAACATATAAGAATCCGTATCAGTGCAAATTATCTAAGGCTAAAAGTTTGCTTAATTAGTTTATTAGTAGATACAATAATCTATCTTAATATCCTATACCTAGCCATTACCCTTTTTTCTTTTCTTAAAGAGAATCCTGAGTCTAAATTTTGTTATTCCATCCTCTACCCTATAACAACTTATCTATTACCCTGAGTAAGATGAAACCTTTGGAAGAGGGGGCATCATTTTCTTAAAATTGCTTCCTGCTGTTGAGAGGGTGATGGTATCTCTGCGTGAACCTGTAAGAAAACTAAATGGTTAGGTCTCAGTAGGACAGGGAATTCACAAAAGAAGAATCTCAAATGGCTGAGAAGCACATCTTTAGCCATCATGGAAATGCAAATCAAAATGACTCTGAGATTCTTACACTTGTCAGAATGGCTAAGATCAAAAACACAAACTGATGCTCCTGCTAGTGAGGATATGGAGCAAGGGGAACACTCTTCCAGTGCTGGTGAGAGAGCAAACTTGTAAAGCCACTCTGAAAATTATGGTGATATTTTATTTGTACTGAAATGTGATTTTATTTGTATGTTAATAAATAAAGTTGCCTGGGGGTCAGAGCTAATATCAAGCCATAGCAGAAGCTGGGTGGTGGTGGTGCACACCTTTAATCCCAGCACTTGGGAGGCAGAGCTAGGCAGATCTCTATGTGTTCAAGATATAGCCAGCATGGAGACACACGCCTTTAATCTCAATACTGACCATAGAAGACCTGGAGGTCTGTATAGACAGGCAGTAATGAGGAGGTCATGTGGTTGGGTTTACAATCAACTAGAAGGCAGAACAGAAAGTCAATAAAAAGACAGATACACAGGAAGTAGCTCTCTTGCTGAGGGGAAGGACAGCAGCAGCAGTGAAGGGAAAGAAAGGGTTTTTAGCTCTTAGCTATTGCTCTGACCTCTTGGGCTCTTAATTCTGCATTTGGCTCTGTGTTTCTTATTTTAAAAAGACTGTTACATCTACAGGAAATCAATATGGTGAGTTCTCAGAAAACTGGGAATTGACCTAACTCAAGACCCAGCTATACCACTCAGGCTGGCATCAAATTTGTAGGATCCTCCTGCCTCAGCCTTCCTAGTGCTAGGATTAAAGGCATGAGTCATTGTACCTAGCTGACTTTTGTGGTTAAAAACATCCTTCCTGGTATGTTTCAGGAGAATTGACTCTTCCCAGTTTTCTGTTTCTGTTTGTCTTCTTGATCCTCAAAAGATGTCTTTCACACTTCCTACATTTTGAACCTGGCCTTTTGATGAGTCAAAAATGTTCTTAACCAAGCTTGTATTTTCTGAGAAACTATTGCTGGTGACCCATCTTATTGACAGTCCTTCAGTGCCAATAGCTCAGGCTAGTTACTAGCTAACTCTTACATTTAAATTAACCCATATCTCTTATCTATGCTTTGCCATGTGGATTGGTTGGTACCTTTTCTCAGCACGGCATGCCCATCTTGCTTCTCTCTCTGTATCTGCTGGCGACTCCTGACTCTGCCCTTCTTCCTCCCAGCATTTTCAGTTTGGCTCTCCCACCTAACCTTATCCTGTTCAGCTATTGGCCAGTTAGCTTATTTATTAAACTAAACAGAATAACAAATCTTCATAGTGTACAGAAGGATTATTCCACAGTGAGGAATGTTGTGGAAAATGATCCCAGGGTGTATTTTGTGCTCCCTTTGCTTCTGCTCCCAGTACTTGGGTTGGAGAAGGGTCTTCTGTGTAGGATGCTTTTGTCTATTGCTGGCCATAACCACTGCAGAAGCAGCCCTTTATCAACTTCTCCAATCTTTGGAAGATGAAAGGAGATGTTCGCGGGGACATTTTAACTTGCAGCACAGACTAAGTTAATTTGTTTTAAACCTTGCGAAGGTTGATTTCTGAGAAACCAGTGAATGGCAATTGGAGCAGAGCTCTTCTGTACTTCATTTTGTTTAATGAAGCCCTACAACGTTGCACAGGCTGTCTAATTAGAAGCACTACATGGGTAAGAGGCATAATCAATCATTGACTGTAAGGACCCTTTACATACTTGCCTTACAACTCCTGGAATGAACGGTTTGTTTGTCAAGGAGCCAGGACAATGCATTTCCTGTGGTGATATGGAAACTGGGCTGTTGGCAATGTCTAGGTAGATACTTTGGCTCAGCACTGACCTTCTGTCTCAGACCTGACTACAGGGGAGCAGTGCCTCGTGTTGGGCCAGCTCTGCCTCAGCACTTGCAGATGGAAGAGTGTTCTCTGATGTAGTTCAGTATAGGAGCAACCTTTCATCTTGGGTGAGGAGGCAGCTGGTGATTCTCCATGAAGACAATGTTTGGAGCCCCATTTATGCTCAAATTCTGGCTGATCAATTATTGGAGAGTCCATGTGTCACTGTTACTTGCCTCTGGGCTAAGGCCCCTATTACTTAAAATAGCTAATAATCAAATACTCAACAGTGTGAAGAGACAGAATGGGAGAAAATATTTGCAACATGAACATCTGACAAGGGATTGACATCTAGAATATAAGGAACTACAAAACCTCAGTAATAACAAGAACAATAAAAACTCTATTAAAAGTAAGCAGTAGGCTTAAGAATATGTTTCTTAAAAGAAGACACTGAAGTGCTGTGGGATGGTCTGTATGTCAAGTGTGTTGCTGATTGGTCAATAAATAAATCACTGATTGGCCAGTGGCTAGGCAGGAAGTATAGGCAGGACAAGGAGGAGAATAAAGCTGGGAATTGGAAGGCTGAGGGGGAGAGACACTGCCAGCCGCCATGATGACAAACAGCATGTAAAGATGCCGGTAAGCCACGAGCCACGTGGCAAGGTATAGATTTATAGAAGTGGATTAATTTAAGCTGTAAGAACAGTTAGCAAGAAGCCTGCCACGGCCATACAGTTTGTAACCAATATAAGTCTCTGTGTTTAATTGGTCAGGTCTGAGCGGCTGTGGGACTGGCAGGTGAGAGAGATTTTTCCCTGACCGTGGGCCAGGCAGGGAAACTATAGCTACAAGGCATATGAAAAGATGATCGATATCACTTATCAGCGGAGAAGTGAAAATCAACACCACAGTGAGGTATCACCCCACAGTGAAACTCGCTCATTTGAAAGGTGTACAGATAACAAGGCTGTTGAGGGTATGAAGGAAAGGAAACCCAACACACCATTGGGGGGATTGTAAATCCATGCAACTATTATGTAAAACTTGAGATTCCCACCCACCCACCCCCAAATTCACAGGAAACGGAATCAGTATGCTGAGGAGGTATGTGCACTCACATGTTTATATCCTCACTGTTCATCATAGTGCTGGAAATAACCTGTGTATAACATATGAATGATGGGTGATGGGTGGTTAAAGAAACCATGGGTCATATACACAAGGAAATACTACTTGGTAATTAAAAAGGATGAAGTCCTGTTACTTCTAGGAATACAAATGAAACTGCAGATGGTCACAGTAAGTGAAGTAAGCCAGGGGCAGAATGTCAGTTACTGTGTAACACACGTGGATCTCAACTGACAGTTTAGTGTATAGTGGTGGGTACCAGAGGCCAGAGAAAGGAACAGAAGGAATAGGAAGGTCAGTGAACAGGAACTAAGTCACAGTTGGAGCAGGAAGCTCAGGAGAGGGAGTATACAGAGAGGTGACTACAGATGACAAGAATGTTCTGCATATTTCCTTTGTACTACAAAGGAACAGTAAGTGTTTAAGGAGAGAGGTGTTTGATTTAAACATGAAATGCATATTTGTATGGAACATTGAAAGTACCACACCATTAATATGTACATTCCTTATGCTTTTGTATATCAGTTAAGATGAAAGTAAGTAAAAATATTAAAACATAGCTCATGACCTAACATTGGCCTCCATTTGCCATCACTCTCTATATATGTGAAATTATTTTGATATCACAGTTGACCTGACATATTGATAGTTCAATAATATTTCTTCCAAAAGTCATGGGATGAGTGTAGGATGCTCATAGACTCAGAATGAATGCTTATAGACATATGAGAGAGAGGCATATACACATATTGATGAGAGAGAGGTGGGGAGAGGGTATGGGTCACTGAAATGATTTGATAGTAATTCAATAAGACCATCATTTTTGTTGGCTAAAGACACAATACTCTAGCAAATGTGTAAAAAAGCACCCATCCTACTGATTAAAAATTCTACCAGTTAACAGTCGTCTTGTCATCACTGTATCCATTTTATTTTATTGAAAATAATTTTTCATGTAGCATATTCTGATCATGATTTCCCCTTCCTAACCTCCTCCCAGATCCTGTCTTTCTCCCCATCCATACAACTCCATGCCTTCTTTCTCTCCTTAAAAACAGGCAAACAAACAAACAAACATCAAAGAATACTGTGAGAAACAAATATACATGCACACACACACCATAAAAACACAAAATCAGAAACAATAATTTATAAGCAAAAGACCAGTAAAATTTTAAAAAGCCCAAAACAAAGCATTATGAGACAAAAAAAAATCTTCAAAAATACCACTGAGTTCACTTTTTGGTTGACCACCTACTACTGGGCAGTAGACCCTTAAGTGTGGTTTGTATCCCTAGTGAGACTCCATTGGAGAAAACTAATTTTCCTTTGTGAGCAGTTATCAATTGGAGACAGCCTTGGGGTTAGGGATCCTGCCTGGCTTAGACCCATGCGGGCCCTATGCATACTGCCACAGTCTCTATGAGTTCGTATGTCAATACTGCTCTGTCTAGAAGGTCTTGTTTCCTTGGTGTCTTTCATCCCCTCTGGCTCCTACAATTTTTCCTCTTTTTCATGTAGCTCCCTGAGCAGTGAGGGGAGAGATTTGATGGAGACATCTCATTTAAGACTGAGCATTCCCGTCTCTCACTCTCTGCACATTGTCCAGCTGTGGTCTGTGTTAGTTCCCTTCCACTGAAGGAGGAAGCTTCCCTGCTGATGGCTGAGTGAGACATTGATCTGATTCCTACCCAGGTGTGGCCACTGGGTCCACTATGTTCATTTTATAGCTGCAACAGTTTGAGGATTCTTTTACCTTGTTTGGAAGTGCTAGCCAGTCCTAGAAATCTCCAGAATATGGCTGAGTATGGAAATTGCAGTGCTGGGCAATGACTGCTGATCAATCCAAGAATGCTCTAAATGATCCAGGAATGCTCTAGAAGGTCCAAGAATGCTCTGGATGATCCAGGAATGCTGTTGATTTTCTGAGAATGCTCTGGATGATCCAGAAATTCTCTAGAAAGTCCAAGAATGCTCTGGATCATCTGGAAATGCTGTAGATTTTCTGAGAATGCTCTGGAAGCTCTGAGAATGCTCTAGAAGGTCCAAAAATGCTCTGGACCATCTGGGAATGCTGTGGATGATCTGAGAATGCTCTGGATGATCCAAGAATGCTCTAGAAGGTCTAAGAGGAACTTCCCATGCTGCCTCTATGACTTTGTGACTTCTTTCATTGTTTCATCACATAGGTTTTCTGTCTGGACTGCTTCTCAGTTCATCTGTTTCCATCCTGTTAGAATCCCCAGTCACTCCCCCATGACTGCACATGCACTGAAAAGATGCTTAGTCATTCCAGGACCTTACATCCTACATAATCTGTGCACTGTGCAATCACATATTTTGCACAAAGCATGATCACATAATCTATGCACATGCATGGCATAGCTATGTAAGCCCATATGCACATGTCTGTGGTGGGAGCACCCTATAAAAAACAGGTTCCAAGCCAGGCATTGGTGGCACACGCCTTTAATCCCAGCACACCTTTAATCCCAGCACTCGGGAGGCAGAGCCAGGCAGATCTCTGAGAGTTCGAGGCCAGCCTGGGCTACCAAGTGAGTTCCAGGAAAAGGCGCAAAGCTACACAGAGAAACCCTGTCTCGAAAAACAAAACAAAACAAAAAAAACAAAAAAAAACAAAAAAACCAAAAACAGGTTCCACCTATCCCTCCTCTCTCTTCCTGTGTGATCATTTCCATAGGCCTAAGTACTCCCTCTGTTCCCTTCCCTTAATAAACTCTTATAGTGAGCTTTATTATAGCTTGTGGCTTTTCTCACATGGTAAACAGTGCTGCTTAATAAGTAACACTGCACCATTTAATAAATAACACATCCTTCTTCATTCTGTTTAAGTTTTTATAATACTTACCCCTACACCAAATGGAAATATTTTTTCCCCTGAACATATGTGGTCTAGTTAAAAAGCAATTCTCAAATAAAAACACAGCTCTGGAAAAATAAGAAGAATGTATAATGCTCTTACTCTTCATATGGTAGGAAGCTTAACTTAAGTCCTATCATTACAGGTACACTAGCATTTCCCCACTGTCATATTAAAAAAATGAACAAAGACCTTAAATCTCACACTTTAATGAAATGAAAAATAAAGACCTTAAAAAGGGAAATGCATATTCAGCACATTGCACAAGCGTCTGATAAGACAGGATTGGTGTCTGAGACAGGCAGGAGCAGCACCAACAACAGCAGAATGATGCAGTGGGCAGCTGAGTGCTGCATGAAGAATGGGCCTGATTTAGAGAAAAATGTAATACCTTCTTTTGGAATGAAGATCAATTTGAGGCAATTATATAATGCTGCAAAACTAGTCAGTGTCTCAGAGAAGTGGATGTGGGGCCCAGAACAGCTTGGCAACACTGCTGCCATGATAGGCTTAATAAAAACCAGCTAAAAAGTAGGCCTGAGTTTCGATTTACTGTCAGGCAGCACCCAGATCCAGGAAAAGCCATTAGCTGACACCACCAAGGGGTGAGCCAGCATCTAAGGGGAAGAACCTTACATTCCAAACATTCCAAACCCTTTGATAAGATTAGACAAGATCACCAGATATCCCTGAGCGCAGCACACACCTATTCCATCTTGCCAAGACACCCATAAACAAATGTCAGCCAATCAGGGTCCTGAAACCTGGAAATCTCCTCACCCCCAACCTCTACTATGATAAAAAACTTACCCAGCCTAGGCACAGCACTCTCTGATCATACCTCTGCACTGGAAATTCAGAGGGTCCAAGCTTGAGCTTGAATAAAGATTCTTTGCTTTTTTTTTTTATACAGTTTGGACTCCTTGGTGGTCTCTGGGGGATTCCAAGACTTGGGCATAACAGTGCACAGGGCCTCTGAAAACAAACACACTAGTGACTGTGAGGAGTTCAAAGGACAACTTGAATGAGTCAGTTCTGTCTTACCATGAGGATCCCAGGGGTTGAACTCAGGCCACCTGGCTTGGCAGTAAGCACCTTTATCTGCTGAGCCACCCATCAGCCCAAGAAGAGATCTAACATGGCTTTAGATAGGCATTAATAGAAAAAGATATGCTTAAGGAAAGAACAGTATCTACCCAAGCTTGGATATGGGATTTTCAAGCCGATTACACTTGAGTGTCTCAGCAACACAGATATACTATTTTGGTGGTTTCTGAAGTTACAATGTACAAAAGCTTTCTGAGAGACAAGCCCTCCCATTTTTTCATTTTCTATTTCAATAAATGAATCGCAGCGAGGCTCCCAGTGTGACTTGGATAGGATAGTTACAGGGTTGCAAAGGGAGTTAAGACAAGTCCTTCCTATATATGAACTTTATAGTTCAGCTTGTGAGATTTTCAGAAAATTTCAGCTTACAGTTGGGAAAAAAGAAAGGCCATACTTATTATAGTCTCTGGCATTTAAACACATGGTCCCTGGTTGGTGGTGCTGTTTGGGGAGGTTTAGGTGGCGTGGCCTTGTTGGACGAAGTGTGTCACAGGGAGTGGGCCTGGAGACTAAAAAAACCTGGCCTTCTTCCAGTCTCATCACTCTGCTTAGTGCTCAGATTCAAGTTGATGCTCACAGCTTCCTGCTCCTGCTACCACACCCACTGTCTCCTGTCCTCCATCATGGACTCTAACCCTCAGGAACTGTAAGGTCCTGCCCCCACACCTGCTGTCTGCTGCCCCCATCATGGACTCTAACCCCCAGGAACTGTAAGCCAAACTAAGCTTTTTCTTCTGTAAGTAAACTTGGTCATGGTGTTTTACCATAGCAACAGAAAAGTAACCAATCCAGTCATATATACTTAGGACTTACACATAGTTTATTGCTATCTTAATATTTGAAGTATCTCCTTATAAAAGGAATATTGTTTTAACATAGGCAACCTTTACCACAAATGTTGTTGATTATGACTGTTGGGGATCTCTCCTGGGGCTGCCCTTTCCAATCTGTGCCCCTGAGAAAGCCCACCATGGAAGCTCCACCTCTGGAGGGCATTTAAGGTCTGGCCCAAGACTCCTCCTTGTGGTTTTCCCTCGTGGCTTCTCCTCTTCCCTTGGGACTACCCAGGAATGCTCTGCTCAGATTAAACCTGGATTTACTAATTCAGCCTGATCTGACTAAATACATTGGTGGCTTTACTCACTACTGGGGCATTTTTTTCCTATCAATGACTCTCAGCTATGAAGACTTCAGTCAGACTCCAGGATAAAGGACTCCTTTTCCTGCCATATTCCTTTCATTTTCCCACTCTTTCTATCCTTTCTCAGCTTAACAACAAAAATTTGTTTTTCAAAGTTCTGGATGCTGCCAATCCAAGATCAAAGTCTGGGCAGATCCGTGGTCTGGTGAGGAGACTGTTTCCCAGCTTGCAGATGATCATCTTTCTTCCCCCTCTTCTAGGGCTGAGGATCAAACCCAGACCTCAACTACCAAGTTATACCCTCAGCCTTTTCCTTGGATCCTTCCGTGGGTCTGGGTGGCTGCATCTCTTTCCTAAGGTTATGCATTCTCCTGACAAAAGCTCCCCCCTCATGACCTAATCACCCCCTCCTAGTACCAGCACACTGGTATTATTGTAATTTCAAAATATAAACTTTGGGGGATTGCAAGCACTTAACCCACACCAGTTAGTTCTTAAAGACCCCAGGAAACAAGGCTGCTTGGAGTAGACTGGCAATATGGCTGAGGCAGAACATGACTAGGGTGCAAAGCTTCGTGACAGCATCTTCACTGGGCACCACACTCTTGTCTCCTGTATCTAATGACAGGAAACACATGCTCTACATTTTTGTTTGTTTGTTTGTTTGTTTGTTTGTTTTTTGAGACAGGGTTTTCCTGATAGCCCTAGCTGTCCTAGAACTCACTTTGTAGACCAAGCTGTCCTTGAACTCACAGAGATCTGTCTGCCTCTGCCTCCCAAGTGCTGAAATTAAAGGCATGCACCAACATGCCTGGCTCTCTCTACATTTTTTTTGCAAGTTAGTATACATAATTTCCCAGTCTCTGTTAGCTTGAATCCATAGTTTCCACAAATAAATGATAATTTAGGGCTCTGTTTCTTCCTTCTGTCTTGGACTTAGCACAGTATCAATTTTTTATTTATTTGTTCTGAGTTTCTCCTCTTTATAAGCTTGAAGCTTCTTATAGGTAGTGACCACTACGCACACATCTCTAACTTCTGGGCATCTAACAAAGTGCTGTGAGTATTTAAGACTGTGAGCTAATGATTGTTAGCAAGGCTGAATACTTTATAGGATATTTGTTAAGAATAAGTAATATTTAAAGATTTGAATAAAAGAGTAACTTTTTTTTTACATCAGTTTCTTCTTTAATATCTCTTCAAGAAAATGCCACTTGGGAGGTAAAGGGACAGAAAACTGTGGACCAACAGGGACTCTATATCTTTCTCTACTGGGTTCTTCATAGATGCTTTCTGTTTTTTCTGTGAGTAAGCTAACATCCAGCCAAGAGAATTTCACCACGCATTAGATATCCAACTGAAATTCACTTCTCAGTTTAAAAAATATTATTTACATTGTGTTTCCTTTACTGTGAAACAAACCAAATTAATAAGTATACTCACAGATTGCAAACACCATGTACAGTTTTATATTAGTGAGAATCCTGGGGGCAAACACCTTAATGAGACAAAAACGAGCCACCATATGGGCAGAGACTAGCTGGAGTTCAATGCTCTGTCAGAAAGATTTAAAAAGCGATTTTTAAACCCAACAATTCTTTATATTTAATTTCTGTACTTCGTTTAGTAACAGTGTTATGAATACAGCTAAAACTCAGAAGCAGTCATGGATGTATTTGGTATCTTCTCTACTTGGTCACATAGCCCCTGTCAAGGTAAAAACGAAAGCCAAGAAGTATTTCAGAATCTGGAGGAATGTTACAGTAGAGCAGCTGCTTAGTATGTATAAGGCCCTAAGTTCAATTTTTAATACTGTAACATACACTAAATAAATAAACTAAGATATACCTACTTACAATAAAGGAAAGAAAGCTAAACCAGAAGAAGGTAACATTAAGCTAGCCAGAACAAAAGAGTTGTAGAACACAAGGAAGAAGGAAACCAATTCCAAATGGATAAATAAATTGAATGCACTGTGTTCTGTAGGGTGAGGTTGAAGTGTTTCCAGAAGCCTTGGTTTCTAGCAAAGTGCTACTGAGAGGCAATGGAAGCTTCAGAGGGCAGTGCCCATGGACCAGCTTTCCATCATTCTGGGCTTACCCCTGAAGGGCCATGACAGGAATGGCTTTGCTCTGTTATGTATTCCTTGCCACAAAGTCCATCTCATCATAAGCCTAAAACCAACAGAGACAAAATGATCATGGAATAAACATCCTACATAGCCCTTTTATCTTTATATTTTTATCTGCTCCATTAATAGAAAACTAATACACTATATTATAGGTATACAAAGAGCAACAATCTAAAAACAAACACTGTGCTCCCTTCTAATCAGCTGTAGATGCCACAGCTGGGGCCCAGCAGGATCCTGCAAGTTTTTAGAAATGTCGGAGCCAATTACAACCTTTGGGTATCTCCCAGGAGGCCTGCGATGATGACTCTAGTGTCTGTACAGAATTAACTGGGACATGGTTTAGTTATGCTGTAATTCCCATGGAGACCCTAAAGCCTGGCTTTTCCATGAGCCCATCATGTGGAATTACAGACTTGTGTTCCTGGAGGGCTGTGCAGAAACCAGCATCAGCAAAGCAGAAAGGTGGGAGGGAAGAAAGAAGGAAGAGAGCTGACCAGCAAATGTGCAATAAATTGAAGTTATTGTCAAAATGCCTCAAGCCTAGATTCACTAATTTTTAAGGAAAAATAATTCCTTTATAATTTAAATTAGTCTGGTATACTAAAAAAAGAGCTAAGTTGCTCTTTTATTTGGTGTCATTAATGAGATTCTCATTTCCAAATCATGAGAAACACAAGAAAATTATAGATTTAGCTCAGTTATGATGATACAAGTACAATTTTAAAATAAAATTCATTATCAGAATTCATTAGTGTGAATCGGGGAACACCAGGGGCAAGCAGGTTTTGCTACACTGATCAAGACAATTCCACATCAGAAGAGCTACCAGTGCAAGTTGTCACATTAACATGTTAACAGGGAAAGGTAACAATCATCACACTGACCTGGAAGTACGCTTAATACAGTGTGAATTATTCACAATACAAAACATGAATGCACTGGAAATAAAAGGAATCCTCTTTAGGGGTATGCATTAAAACTAAAAAATACATACACTTAATGGAGGAATTCCGATGAGGTTCTTTCTGCATAGGAACAAGACCACCTTCCCTGTTCTCATTGCTACAGCTCAATGTAGAATGACAGGTCATGGCTGTTGGGAATGTCTTCTCAGCTGCCCTCTCTAAACCCCATCCTTCAGAAACCCCACCAAGAATCAGCCCCTCCCTGGGGCTGCTCAAGATCACACCTGCAGGCTACTTAAGACCTGGTCCCCACATTTGCCATGTGATTCCTCCCCTGCCCTCTTGAGGGTCACCCAGGAGTTGCTTTGCTGTGTTCATTAAACCTGGATTTAATAATTTGGCTTGAATGGCTTATTACATTGGTGGTGGAGGATAGCCAATAACTAGGGATTCAAAACTTATCAATGGCTAATGTTATAGGGAAAAAACCCAAATCAAAATATAGTAAATACTGGTAGAGGTATAATCTTATTTGGAGATGACAATGCTATGTAGAAAAAGCACTGGAATTCACAAAAGCTAGTAACAGGATGTAGCAAGTTTGTAGGCATAAGATAAACTTTAAAAGGCCAGTGGATAACAGGTCTATACAAACAAAGCTATAAACACTTTTGCCTGAACCTCATACCTTATACAAAAACATGCAGAACTCATAACCTATCACAGTACAAAAAAGTCTAGAGAACAATGCAGAAAAAAGTCCTTAGGACTTCAGAGAATCTAGAGTAGTCAGCTTTTCATCACTAAAAAATACAGAATAGAATCAATTTATCAACAAAAATAGTTTGCTTTGGCTCACAGTTTGGAGACTCCAGCCTGTGGTTGATTGACAAGTTTGCTTTTGGGTTTACGGCAGTGTGGCGCGTCACAGCACAGGAGTGCAGCAGGGAGCAAAAAAAAGAGGGAGTCAGAATCCCTTCAAACACATGCCTCCAATGGTCTAAGAACTCACCAATAGGGCCTACTAAAGGGCTTACTACCTCCCAGTCTACCCACCTTGGGGACCAAGCCTTCAACACAGAGGCTTTGGAAGACATTCAAAATCCAAACTATGGCACAGACAAAGAGATTCTAGATGTGACACCAAGTGTAAGGTCATAGAAAGAAGAATGGATAACCTATGTTTAGCAACATTAAAAAAGTCTTTGTTCTGTGAATAATCCTGGTGAAAGGATAAAAAGACAAAGTTCAAAGTAGGTGGATGCAGTCCCGGGTCAGATATCTGGCAAATGTCTTATACTTAGGATACCTAACACTCTCAAAACTCCACATCAAGAGAACAAAAAAGTCTAATTAAAATGGATAATGCATAAAATGATTTACAAATAACCAGTAAAGAAGAGAAAACATGTTCAACATCATTATCCACTAGAGAAATGAGAACCATAACTTAAATGGTATGTTTCTACATAACTGGGGGGATGGGCACATACTGGCTATAATGCAAAGAAACCTCCCTACCCATGTATCGTTGATGTGCTGGATCCAGCTATGGCGGTGTTCAGGCCCCAAGAGGAGGTGTGGAGTCAGCGAAGGGAAGGAGGAGACTGATGTGATCCAAGGGTGAATATGGGTGGCCACCACTGTATTGAAAAAAAGGCTACACATTTTATACTCTACAATTGCACAAAGGATTAAATGGGAAAAAGCGGCCATATGATCTTGGGTGTGGCTTGTCATCAGGGATTGATGGATAAGTTAACAGGCAGAACAATCATATGTTAATGGAAGAGTCACAAGTCTAGAGATAAGAATGTCTCTCTTTTTTAGTAAGCAGGAACTTTCTTCAAGTCCCTGAGGGAATGGGGGCTTTTGTCTAAATGCTTGACCTTGGAAAAAGGACTTTCTCAGGGAACCATTATAGAATATTGCAGTTTTTTATATGGCTTAGTTTATCTAAATAGCTGAAGCTTTAAGTGAGCAAAGATGAAGCAAGACAAATATTACTGTGAACCTGAGTAGACCTTAGGAATTTATAAATCTTGATTATCAAATATACTTTATTTATCAAAGAAATCTTATTCATCAAATATACCTTATTTATCAAACATGTTACCTATCTAAGTTTTCTAGCAGCTTGGTGTTAACTCATGTGGGAGTTGGCAGAGTTATCATGCTCTATAGTTCCATGGTGGTGGGGTTCTTTTCAAAGATTTATTTTGTTTAAAGAGGCTGCCATTTTATACATTTTCATACTTCAAAGCCTGCACAAAATTTCCCAAAGGAAAAGCCGTAAGGGAACTCCATAATACGTAGTGAGAATCATTAAAAATGGAAGTAAAAGGCTGCTGGAGAACTGTGATCCACAAAGTCAAAATGCTGGAACTTTTCAAGCAACAGTGATTGCCGTGCGGTCCACACCACTGATGGGAACGTAAGATGGCAAAGCCAGTTACATTCAAAACTAAACATAAGTTATATAAAACAGCAACTGCACGCCTAAGAATTTATTCTAGAGAAACTAAAAATCACTCTGGGTCTGTGGTGGAAATGTTAATCCCATATCGATTGAGAATAAGACCACTACTGTAATTTTTTTGTTTGTTTTTGGGTTTTTTTTTGTTTGTTTTTGTTTTTGTTTTTTGTTTTTTCGAGACAGGGTTTCTCTGTGTAGTTTTGGTGCCTTTCCTGGATCTCACTCTGTAGAGCAGGCTGGGCTCGAACTCACAGAGATCCTCCTGGCTCTGACTCCCGGGTGCTGGGATTAAAGGCGTGTGCCACCGCCGCCCGGCCACTACTGTGATTTAAAGCCAAATTTGAAGCAAGGTTTAATTAAACACCAGCCAGGTGCATGGGTTCTGGCCAGGTCCATATCCAAGCTCTTGGGAAATAGCCCAGAATCAAGTATGACAAGGGCTTAAGAAGGAAAACCCATAATTCACTGCATTTCCCATCAGGTCCAATCAGGGACAAGCGTACATCCTGATGAACCTCCAGGCTACATCCAATCAGGGGCAAGTGTGTATCCTGGTGTATTTCCTGCCTGTGAACCTCCCACCCACATGTCATCAAGAACATCAGTGCATATGGGAAAACCAAACTTGTTTAGGGGACTGAAAACATGTGGCTTGTTATGTCCCCCAAACAATAGCCTCTAGCATTTCAGGAACTATCTGTCCTTGGGCAAGGGGCTTGTAGATCTTCAGAAGCATTTTTGTTTCGTGGCATAGTAACTAAAACTTAAAATGTAACTTTGACTCTCACAGAAACTTGTGTACAGATACTCATGGCAGTCTTAACATGAGAACTCCAGACCACATAGTACTTAAATGTCTCTCTAAAGGGTAAATTAAAAACTGTATCATGTCCCTAGCATAATACTACTCATCTATAAAGAAATATTCTAGTAATTCATGAACCAATGTGAATGAAATTAAAGGGCATTATGGCAAAGTGAAAAAATATTTTTAAAAGATCACATATATGTCATTTAATTAATATAGTGACTGACAAACTATAGAGATGACTGGTAATGAATGGCAGCTGAATGGTAAAATGAGCCATCTGCGTGAAATAAAGTCCCCAATGGTACATGATAAAATGGATCTCAGGGAGTGCTTCTGGATGGAGGGGTAGTGGGGTCATCCGACCAGAGTGAAGGGTTCTCGGTCTGCAGCACAGTCAAGCCTGTTGTGTGTGGTCATTGTTACATAAGGCTACACAGGACAAAGTTCAACAGAGCCATCTTGCTCCTTCACCCTCCCAACAGGAGGACATCTGTAATGGGTAGAATACAAATATTCTGTGTGGGCTGGTCCACTGCCAGCTTCTTAGCTTTGGTGTCGTTTACAGTTGTACAGATGTTAATATTCAGTGAGGTGAGGGAAGAGCTTTATAGGACAGGAAAACACTTCTTATCAATCTGGATTTATTTCAGAATCAAAAAAAAGCACCCAGCAGAAACACAAAGCTGATAGAATTTTTCTATACTAGCAATAATTAAATCAAAATACAGTAAATAAGTTTTCATTTACAAGCAAAAATATTTGAAATACCTAGAAATTTTTAAAGCACAATTTCCTAGAACTCTGGGCAAAATGTTAACACACTAATAAAGGGCATACTGTGTGATCTGAGCAAATAGAGGGATGCAAGTTCTCTAGAAGGATACTTCAATAGCACGTGGATGTTTGTTCTCTCCAATCAAAGATGAGTTTGGTTTTTAGTCTTTTAAGATAGGATCTCACTAAGTAGCATAGGCTGACCTCAATCTTGTGACCCTTCTGCTTCAGCTTCAGTACTAGGATTGTAAGTGTGGTGGTTTGAATGAGAATGACTCCCATAGGCTCATATGTTTGAATACTTGGTCCCCAGTTGGTGGACCTGTTTGGGAAGGATTAGGAGGTGTGGCTTTGCTGGAGGAGGTTTCAAAAACCCACTCCATTCTCAGTTAGACCTCTCTGTCTCATAGCCTTGTCTCAAAATGTGAGCTGTCAACTGCTGCTCCAGCAACATGCCTACCTGCCTGCCTGTTACCATGCTTCCTGCTGTGATGATCATGGACTCACCCTCTGAAACTAAAAGCTCCCTATATACTCTTTCTTCTTTGAGTTTCCTTGGTCATAGTGTCTTCGTCATCGCAACAGAAAAGTAACTAAGACAGCATGTACATGCACATCACTAGGCATGGCTTCCTGAATTTGTTTACAATTCTTAATATTGACTAGATATTGAGATAGAAAAACGCAAAGACAAGTGTAATAAAAACATGATGATATATAATACACAAATTGAGCAGCAGATCAAAAAGGAAAAAAAAACCCTGTAGAGCCACATATAGACAATAAATTAATATGTAAAAATATGGCATTAAATGGGGGAAAGGCCAAGTGCATTAAACAAATAGTATAGGGAAATGGATTAACTGTGAAATAATTGATTTGTAGTTAGAGATAGATCACACAATGTATTGAAGGCTTGGGTGTAGCTCAGCAGAGCACACACCTCTAATTCCAGAGCTTCAGAGGCTGCAGTGAAGGATAAAGGTAGGCATCTTCCAGCCACAGAGGAGCAGGGACTGGTTTATCTTTCTTGGAACATTGGAAGATTTAGACAAAGCTCCTGAACAAATGTCTGTCAGGAAACCCTGAAACAAAGGACTCCTGAAATACAAGAGGCCAGAGGGGAGCTTTGTGGTGATCCGTTCCACCCAGGCAGAGCATTTCCCTGCCACAAGGTGGAAAGATATCCCAGAAGGAATCGAGTACCTTCCAGGTAGAGACACCAAAATTCTCAATTCCTACCATGAAAAACAGAGAATTACACTGAGGCATGTCTGAACCAATGTGTAATGCCGGTGATAAAGAAAACTTTTAAAAGCAGCTAGACAAAGACATAAATATTTGGAAAAACAGCAGCGGTGACGACAGGAGATTTCTTGCAGAACCAACGAGAAGTGGAAGAGACTGAAGCCAGATCTGCAGTGAGCAAAAGAAAACATTGCAACTTAGATTTAGATAGTAATGAAAATATTTCCCAAAGATGAGAGCAAAGACTTCCTTACACAAAATCAGAAAGAATTGGCTGGTAGGAAACTTGCAGGACAAAAGCATTCATCTTTGAAGCAGAGAGAAAAATGATGCCTCAGGGACTAAAGATAAGTAATGAGCCAGAAATAATAACTCAAATAAAGACCTGTGATGGTCAGTTTTAATTGTCAAGTGACTCAGTCTAGAACCACCTGGGAAGAAAGTGTCAGTGAGGGACTGTCTACATCAGACGGGTCTCTGGAGGAGTGTCTTCTTTACCATTAACTGAGGTGAGAAGACATGCCACGTGGCGCTATTCCCCAGGCAGGAGATCCTGAACTGTGGAAGAGTAGAGGAAGTGAGCGGAGTCCAAGCCAGCACACACTCATTTCTCTGCCTCCAGTTGTGGGTGTGATGTGACCAAGTCCCCCAAGATCTTGCTGCCATGACTTCTCCTCAGTGAAGGTCTGTAACCCAGAACTGAGAGCTAAAGCAAACCCTTCCTCTCCTAAATTGCTTCTGAAGGTGTATTTTATCACACCAATGGGAAACGAAGTTAGGACAGAAAAATGTTTTATTTCTATGCAAATTTTTTTAAAAGGTAGCTGATTATTTAAGGAAAAATAATAACGTTACACCCTGGGTTTATCAAATGTGTGGAAGTCATGTCCATGACAAAGGGGAAGACATAGGAACAGAGATGAAAGATGTTGTTACAAAATTCATACAGAAAGTGGGAAGTGGGAGAGTACTTGAAGGCAGCTTTGATAAAGTAAAAGTGGGTACTATGTGACATTAATGCAGCCATTAAAATAACAAAACAGAACTATGGCTTATAACCCAGCAAAGGGACCTCAGGTGCAGCCAAGGAAATATTCCATTTATTTCAAAGAGAAAAGAGACCATGGAATAGATGGACAAAGAAAAAACAAACAGAAAATTGGTCGGTATAGGTGCTGGGGAGATGTCTCAGTGGGAAGAGTGCTTACTGATCTTCCAGCGGATCTGAGTTTTGTTCTCATTATCCACATTGAGTGGTTTACAGTCACCCATAACTCCAGTGCCAGGGGATCCAAAGTCCTCTTCTGGCCTCTGCAGGCACTACACTGTCCTGTGTAAACCCACACAGAGATACACACATATACATAAAATTAAAAATGCTTTTTAAAAAAATGATCGGTATACATCCTCAATTATTTTAAATATAAATGGTATAAATATATTATAGGTATAAATGGTATAAACATCCCAGTTAAGAGATAGTCAGATTGGGCAAAACACAAAAAAAACTCATTTTCATGTCTCTGAAACTCACTCTTTAAACAGTGATACAAATAGATTAAAAGTAAAAGGATGAAACAGGGACCAAATCAGTAATATCACAAAGCAAGATGCATTTGCCCTGTTACCATCAGGCAAAGCAGATTTCAGAGAAAAATTATTACCACAGAGAAAGGGGGCCTTCTTTCAGGGAAAAGGGTGCAATCAAAAGGTGTCCCAGTGCTAAATGTTGGTGAATCTAATACTAGAACTTCAAGCTACGCAAAACCAAAGCACCAACAGCATGCAAGGGGAAACACAAAGCAATGATTGCTCTCCCAGTATTTGATAGAATAAAGAGATTCTGCATATTAAACAGAAGATGCACTGTCCTATCAAACAACTTGATCTGAGGACATCTATAGAACATTCGAGCTAACAACAGCTTAAAAGGCATTGCTTTTAGTAAACATGAAATAGTCATCAAGATAGATTTATGTTGGACCATGATAGAAGTCTCAATAAATTTAAAAACATTCAAGTCATATAATCACAGTAGAACTAAGTAACAGATCACAGAACTCTGTCTGGGAAATCCCCAAATATTTGAATACTAAGGCCTTTAATATAAAGCTGTGGAGCTTCTAACTCAGTAAAGGAAGGGATGGTGTGGTGGTGAGCCTGCAGATGCATCGCAGGAAAATTACTTCAAAGCAAAAATCTCCTCTCCCAACTTAAGCAGTTTTGCAGAATGCTAAAATCTGAGTCACCATGAGAACCAAGGAAGACCAGCACAGTGATGAGTGAAATGTTGGTGGAGAGTCAGGACAGCGTCACTAGAATGCTCCTGAGACAAACCCCTATGCTGCTCATCCAGAGATTATCACAGTAACTTTATATGCACAATATACTAAACTCACTAATTCGTAAAGATCAAATGAAGCTGTTTATGCATCAATTTTGTTCCAATAAAGTTGTTATGATACTGGGTGGTACTGAGTATTGCTAGTGTTGTGGGGACTTGGACGCCCTCAGTTACCAATGGTGGCATTCTGTTTCCAGTCCCTTTCCCTTGTTCCTAGGAAGGTTATGAAAGCCTTTTTTATTTTAGATGTAGAAACTTGTTAAGCCTTCTCATAGGATGGCTTATACTCCAAGGGTATTCCATTTGGCTGCATACCCCAAATGTGTCTCTTCACATTTCTGTTTAATGTTAGAGTTAATAGGTGATGTGTGGCAGAGAGTATGAGCTTCAAATTACCAATGCCATTTTAACACATACAGCTACTTAAAATGTTAGTCTAAGAATTTCTGAATTAGCTGTCAAATACAGAGATTCAGTGAAAATTGCCTCCCATTTTACATTAACTTTCGTACCATACACCCTTTCTGTTTTCTTGGCTGGTACTGGGTTGACATGTCGCAGCATTCCCATCATCACACAACACAAGTGAATATTTTCTGATAAAGAAATCCCAAGACTTTGATCCAGGAAGGATTGCTGCTCTTCTATTATTTCAGATTCTTCCAGGAAGGATGACTCATGATGGAAGGAACAGAGGAGAGTTTGGCATAACATGGAAGGTGGGGTTAAAATAACTAAGTGGTTGATCAGTTGTATGATAGGAAGGCTTGCTTTTGTATATCTGGGCAAGTGATAGAAACAACAGCCAATGGTTTGTTGTGGGATGGAATATTTGTTTAACTATGTAAATATGTGTTTAACATATGTAATATATGTTTAACTATGTGTTGCATTTGTTTATGTTGCAGAATATTTGTTTAACTATATATAGATATGTTGCTTTTGTTTATGCTGCATCTGTTTAATTATGTAAAGGTGTGTTGCTGTTTTACTTTGCCTGCCTAATAAAAAGCTGAATAGCCAATAGCTAGACAGAGGAGGAATAGGCAGGGATGGTGGACAAAGAGAAAAGGGGATCCAGCCAGCCAGCCAGCCATGGAGGAAGCAGGAAAGTAGGATGGACAGTACACAGATGAGGTAAACAAGCCTTGGGGTAGCACATAGATTAATAGAAATGGGTTAATTTAAGTTAAAGAAAAAAGCTAGTTAGAAACAAGCCTAAGCTAAGGCTGAGCATTCATAATTAATAGTAAGTCTCTGTGTGATGAATTGGGGACTGGTGGTCTGAGAAAGCCCAATCCACTGGTTGTTGAATCTGTCTAGGACAGACTTTGGAGTTGCACATAATAACTCCACAAAATTAAAGAAGGAAAATGGAAATATTGTTTCTGGATCTGTGGTTCTCCAAAGGTGTTAGTCATGACTGTGGACACAGGGAACAGAACATTAGAATCACCCATGACAGGGCAGTGTAACCCTCAGATTAGAAAGTGTGTAAGATCCCACTTGTACACAGATTTCTTTGAGGAGGCTGGAAGCTGGTACATTGACTTGGATTGAGTCTGGGGTGAGCTGCTGACTCTGTGTAAATTCTTCACAGTGTTGAGTGTTGTTCTGTGATTGACAAGATACAGCTCAAGGCCACAGAAGTGGTTGACACAGCAGTGCTCCAGTGCACCAATACGTGTGGATCTGTAAACCTCTTTCTGCTGTGGGATGGTCTGTATGTCAAGTGTGTTGCTGATTGGTCAGTAAATAAATCACTGATTGGCCATTGGCTAGGCAGAAAGTATAGGCGGGACAAGGAGGAGAATAAAGCTGAGAAGTGGAAGGCTGAGTCAGAGAGTCACTGCCAGCCGCTGCAATGACAAACAGCATGTGAAGATGCCGGTAAGCCACGAGCCACGTGGCAAGGTATAGATTTATAGAAATGGAATAATTTAAGATATAAGAACAGTTAGCAAGAAGCCTGCCACGGCCATACAGTTTGTAACCAATATAAGTCCTGTGTTTACTTGGTTGGGTCTGAGCACCTGTGGGACTGGCAGGTGAGAGAGATTTGTCCTGACAAATCTGCCTGGGCCAGGCAGGAAAACTCTAGCTACATTTTTCTGTGTCCCGGGGTTTAACTCCAAAGTCTTGCTCATGCTCAGTAAGTGCTCTACCATTGACACATCCCCAGCCCTTTAACTATTTTAAATTATGCAAGCAGTTGGAGGCTTGGAATAAATATTAGTGGAAATACAAGTAGCACAGATTTCCCAGGACAAATTATTCATGAGAAATCTGATTTAATCAAGATTTATTGAACAGAATAATCTTAATTTTAAGAATTGTTTTCTATGTCTCTGAAATTTTTTTTTCTATCTGCTGATTAGGTACCATCACAGCAGGCAGACAGTGGACGTGAGTTAGCCAGGCTGTGATCTATGCTTTCCAGTTTACACATCCATCTGCAAACAGAGAACTAAGGTGCTTGTTGTTGGTGTCTTGCTTTGTGTTTTCCTTCAGCTCTGATATTAAATTGGAACAAGATGGGCTTTTGAAGAACAATTTATTTTGGAGATGAAGATATTATTTCTTGATTTCTCAAGTCAATTTCCTCCACTATTATTTATCCTTAAAAAAAAAAAAACTCCCTTTGACCTTTTCTCATCTCATATTTTATACACTCCCAGATAGGCAAAGGAGAAAAAAGAAGATAAATGTTAAAAGCTGTTTTATTGCTCTTTCTCAGTGACTATTTAGAGATGAGATCAGAGTTATAAGACAATTTGTTTACTACTTATGTGGTTTTATAAATGATTGCACTTTTTGATTAGATACAGCCTGTCTCTGTTCTTATGATATTTTATAATAACAAGTACCCCTTCCACAGTGTCCCGTAAGAATCAGGGAAAAGACCAACGAGATGGTTCAGTGGGTAAAGGTGCTTGCCACTAAGCCTGGTGACCCAAGTTCAATCCCCAGAACTCATCTGGTGCAAGGAGAGAATTGGCTTCCCAAAGTGTCCTCTAACCTTCACATGTGCTCATATGCGTGTGTGCGTGCATGCACTCATACACACACACACACACACACACACACACACACACACACACACGTTTATTTTTTAAAATAAAAATCAAGGGAAGATTCAAGTTGGATGTTTTATTGGGGTCTGAATTTGATAATTTATCTTATTTCATTATCACTGAGCAGCATGTGAATTCTCTTTTTAAAATCTCATGGACTTTATTTCTTAAAGCAGTTTTGAGTTCCTATATGCTCTGTCCTTACACTCCAATTTCTTGCTGTTAACATTTTGCATCTGTATAGTTCACTTGTTGCAGCTATAATAAATAAATATGGAGCCTGCCAAGCTCTGGCTTGTAGATGACCTCGGCGTTACCTGAATGGAAAATCCAGGGGATGAGGCATTAACCTTGATATGGCTGGCTCTCCTGGCCACCAGGAATGGAACCAAGGTCTCAAGACCTTCCTTCTCTCCTAGAATGCTGCTGCCGGGGCGGGAGGCATTTCTCTTTCGGCAGCTGCAAGCCGGCAGTTCTGGCGGTGGCTGCTCTGTCCTACGAGGCGGTAGTCGCACGCAGTTCCCTGCCACCGGCCGGATGTCCGCCCGGAACTTTCGCCTTCGATGCCACTACTGCTACCTGCTCTGAGTGGGTCACCGGCTGACTCGTCCGTGCGTCTCATGGCCGCTAGCAAATCCCTGGTGCCTGACCGGCTGCGCCTGATCCTACAGGAGAAGCTAACAAGAGGAAAGTATGGGGAAGGACCCAAACAGGAGACGTTCGCCTTTGCCTTAACTTTGGTTTTCATCCAGTGCGTGATCAGTGCTATGTTTGCCAAGATCTTGATGTAGTTTTTTGACACTGCCAGGGTGGATCGTACTCGGACCTCTATGCTGCCTGCTCTTGCTCTGTCTCCTATGTGGGTGCCATGGTCTCCGGCAACTTAGCACTACAGTTTGTCAACTATCCAACTCAGGTCCTCCTCAGTAAATCCTGCAAGCCAAGCCCAGTTATGCTCCTTGGGGTGACCCTCCTGAAGAAGAAGTACCCAGTGGCCAAGTACCTGTGTGTGTTGCTAACTGTGGCTGGTGTAGCTCTTTTCATGTACAAGCCCAAGAAAATGGTTGGGGTAGAAGAGCACACTGTCGGCTTTGGAGAGCTGCTTCTGCTCTCATCTCTGACCCTGGACGGACTGACAGGATTTCTCAGGACCATATGCAGGCTCATTACCAAACAGGTTCCAACCACATCACCCTTTGGTCCACTTTGCTGCTTGGTGCTGGGATCCTGTTCACCGGGGAACTCTGGGAGTTCTTAAGCTTCTCTGAGAGATACCCGACCATCATCTATAACATCCTGCTCTTTGGCCCGACCAGTGCCCTGGGTCAGAGCTTTATCTTCATGACAGTTGTGTATTTTGGTCCCCTGACATGCTCCATCATCACCACAACACGGAATTTCTTCACCATCTTGGCTTCTGTGATCTTCTTCTCTAACCCCATCAGTTCCATGCAGTGGGTGAGCACTGGGTCTCAGTGTTGATGCCACGTTTGGAAAGGAGCAAAGAAGACCTCCCACTAGGAAGAGAGAGGCTTCTTCCACTCCAGAAACATTTAAATTATTATCTCCAACGGTGACATCTTGGGAAGATGGATTCAATCACAATAAGGGACCGGGTTCCAACCTTTTTATAAAAAATAAATAAAGGAAGCAAAATGGAATGTTCTAAACAAGGCAACAAGACAGGTTGCTAATGTCTGGTTTTACACAGTCTAGCACAAATAAAGAGAAGAAAGGCAAACTGTAAAAAACCCAAAAAATATTATGGGACAATATTATTAATCAAGGAAAAGTATTCATATCTGGGTTCACCCTTTATGTCACAGGGGTTTTGGCATGTGTAATTATGCACATAAGTGCTTACAGGATCATCCAGGGGAAGTCTACTTTCCTAAAAATCACCCCTGCCTCCCTCCACTCTTCCCACCTCCCCAACCCTGGCCAGCCACTGATCTCTTACTGAATTTTGTTTCGGTCTTCCAGAATTTCCTATGACTGGAATCATATGGATTATAGCATTTTTACCTTGGCTTTTTCTACTCATTAACACTTACCTCAAGTTTTTCTATGTGTTTCCCATGGCTTCTTTTTCACTGTTGAATAAAACTCACTGTACAGAGATAACCATGTGTATAGCCATCCACCTTCCAATTTTGTCCATTTTGTTCTTTTGATGATGGCATCTACAATCTGCCTGTCATGAATGGCTCAACAATGCTTCCACAAGGATGCCCAAGTGCTACTCCCTGGAGACTGGAAATATTATGTGTTTACTTTTTTTTGACAACAACAAACCTTTACAGAAGGTACTAGATTAAGGGCATTATGATAACAGATCATTCAAAATGTAACTAACAATATGTCTCCTTATGAGAAGGGAGCAGAAGGCCACTTGACCACAACAAGAAGTTCAGAGTATCATGGTCACAAGACAAGAAGTGTAGGCTAGAGGAGTATCCCTCCTCAACATCAGAAGCTTAGAAGCAAGGAACAGATGTCTCTGGAGCCTCTAGCCATTGTGTAGTCCTCCCTGTGCCCTGATTTCATGAAACTGATGGGGCTTCTGGCCTTGAGAGCCATGAGAGATGTGTGTGGCTTTATGCACCCAGTTTGTGGTCAACTGTCCCTGGGGACTGATCCACCGCTTCTGTCTGGTTGGGATCCATTTAGCAAATGTTACTCAGGGAATTTGTTGGAACAGCTGCTGCTGCTTTTCATTCCCATGTCTGAGCATGGACCCTGGGCAGAAGAAGCCCAGGCACAGGATAGCTGGAGATCGGTCACTCCAGTAGATGCGGCAAGGTCTACCTGGCTATGGGACTGAACTGCTAGTGTTGGCCTCAGTCTTGAGGGTAGCAATCCTAAAAATAGTCACGTAGTGTTTAATCTGTTGTGCATACTCAAGGAATTTTGCAGCTACATAGAAGTACTGTACTTTCATTCTTTGTCTGATGGATTATTGTCTAATGTTACTCTTGGTTCAACTTCAAAATTCAATCTGAGAATTGTAGTGTTGCTGCTGCGGCAGTGGTGTTGGGGAACCCTAGATATTCTCACATATGTGCACCAGGCTTTTTCTTTTTGGCCACCAAGCAGCTTCCAAATCATGACACAGAGTCTTCTTATTGTTATGAATGCCTGGCCTAGCTGAGGCTCATTTCTGGCCAGCTCTTTTAACTTAAATAAACCTGTTTCTCTTTATCTACTTTTTGTCTCAGGGCCTTTTACTTTCTTTTTGCATATCTTACTTTACACTGCTTCTCATGTCTTCTGCCTGGCTGCTGCCTGGCTTCTGTCTCTGGGCATGTCCCTCTCCTTCTTTCCTCCTTTCTTCTCTCTCCAGCCTAGATTTCTCTTCCTATTTATTCTCTCTGCATGACAGCCCCCCTATCCTTTCTCTGCTTAGCTATTGGCCTTTCAGCTCTTTATTAGACCAATAAGGTGCCTTAGGCGGGCAAGGTGAAACAAATACAACACATCTTTACATAATTATACACACATCCTTACATCGTTAAACAAATGCAGCATAAAGAAATGTAACACACTTTTACTTAAAGTAATATTCCACAGGATAAACATATAATAATACATCTTTGCCCAGTTAAAATAATATTCCACAACACATATGAATATGTAAGGGTTTCTAAGATGAAAAATCCCAGTAAAGTAACTTTCTCTTTGCTTGTGTTGAAAGAAGCATTGATAGGAAATTGACTTAAAAGGTAGGAAGGAGGGAAATGAAAGGCTGAACCATTTCTTGAGCATTGAAGGAGAAGCATAGACTTGGCCCTCACCCAGGGCATGATGATGGCAGATGGTCTGTTACTATCTTCTGCTGAGTGAATTATTGAATGAGCAGCCTGAGTCCAGTGAGTAGGCACGAAGATGAAAGTTTGCTTTAGGATGGGGACATTCATAACAGCATCCTTGATATAAATTCTTAGAAGAAACTTGTCAACTTCATCCTGTTTTAATGATGTGAAAAGTGGTAGAAAAAAGTCACAAAGAGAAATCAAGTAGAACATTATTTCCAGCTTTAGCTCATAAAAGCCAAAGTGATGAGACGAAGCCGTTCTCTCTTGACACAACACAAAGCACTGCTGACCAGCTCATGCATCTGAAAGGAGGTGCTGAGTTTTGGAACCCTAGAGCTGTGCCTTTAGTGCGGAAAGACAAAAAGCACAGTCACTACTGAGAGGTCTCCCTGATGAGTAATGAGGTGCAGCCCAGAGGGAAGTGTAAGATCTGTGCTGCTTTCCTGCAGTTGTACAGCTGTCCCCAACATGAGCTGCATGCAAGTAGAGACTGCTATCTCCCTGCTCCAGCCCCTGCAAACACATACTGCCCACACACACAACTGGATGCACACATATACACAACCAGATGCACACACACAACTGGATGTACACACACACAACCAGATCCACACACACAAACACACCCACAATCAAATGCACACACACACACAACTGGATGCACACACACAACCAAATACACACACACAACCAGATGCATACACAAATATGCACACACACACACAACCAGATGCACACACAGACATACACATACATGCACGTGGTTTAGGCTTGGTTTGAGCCATCAGGGGACATGTTCATTTTGTTTTGCCTTGGACACTTCTGAGGTGACAGGCAAATGGAGAGAACAAAGACTTTCGTAGTCTACTCGCCAGGTGACAATCGGGAAGGAAGCAGCTCTTTTGCTGTGACATAGTGGCTCTTGGAGAGCAGCTCAGTTCTTGTGTTAACTGCCTTTACCTTCTTTCTTTGATGTAATAAGACTTGTTAAGATTGCTCTTTCTTGTGTAATGACTGTTACATTAATATCCTGTCAGTGTTAGGTCCTTGAGAGATGCTTTTTAAAAGTCTCTATTGTGTTTTACTTCTCTATACCTGCTTATTGTTCTACTAAGACAAACATTTGTAGAGGGAGAGTAGATAGGTATAAATGTGTGATTTGCAAAATGGCAAAAGGCCTGTTTAACCACATCACTTCTCATTATTTTTCTATTAGTCTCTTCCCTTGATATTTAATTTCATTAAAAGTTTTTAAAATTTTATGTGTATAAGTGTTTTTCTTGCGTGTATATGTCTGTACCACATGTGTGCAGTGTTCTCAGAGGTCAGAAGAGGGCATTGGATGCCCTAGGACTGGAGTTACATGTTTGCCAGCTGCCAAGTGAGTGATGGGAATTGAACCTAGGTTCCCTGGAAGATCATCCTGTGCTCTTAACCGCTGAACTGCCTCTCAAACCCCAATTGATGTTATTTTAAAGGGGATATGCATTTTTTTTGCCACCAAGAAGTGTAACTTCCTCTCTCTGGAGTTATCAGTTAAGAGAAGGTCTTCTGTATGTGAGATGTAGGGGGTTGTTTTAATAGAAGATAGTGAGAATGGGAAGGGAAAGCTCCAGAAACCCAGGGCAGAGCTCAAGATGCACATTGAAGTGGAATGGAATGCACAGCTCCATGCAACCAGTGGACCCTACAAGGCAAGGGCAGATGGAATGTAAAATGGTACAGAGGACCAGTTCTGCTAAAAATTATAGTAACTGACAAGTTCCAGTGACTGGAAATTCCTTGCAAACAAAGTTCCTCATTACTGAAGTTAACTATTGACCTTTTCATTTAGAAATATTTTCAAACTTATGAATTGGTACTATTTTGAGAAATGTCCTCTGTAGGTAAGTGAAAATCTTGAGGAATCAGAGGTGGTGGAGCTGTGAAGATGTCTCCCTTTGTCTACCCTGTGTCTTGGGTGGTTGCAGCACCCAATCTGGGCTGGAACTCACCTCAAGACATTGTCAGACACCCTTGCTACTTCTGGTCTTTACAGGAAGCCACAGCTAAAGCAATTGACCAAGAAAAGGGGGGAATCCCTCAGCTCGGAAAGGAGGATGAGAAGTACTGTTGACTAGCAAATGCCTGAAATTTTGCTAATATGATACATGTAATTTTCACTTTCCTGACTACTAATGAAATAAAAAATGGCTTGATGTTTATGAAGCATTTGTGTTTCTTGTCTCTAAAAAGTTTCTTTGGTTCTTCCACCCATCACCATTAGGTTTCTTGAATATTTCTTTCTGGGTAAGATTTGTTTCAGAAATTGTCTGTGGCTTATTCTTGGCATTCTTTGTACATTGCCTTAATTATGTTATTTTTTCCTTAAATTTTGATTTTTAATATAGTCACATTCAGTATTTATTTTTGGTAGGAATTTCATGTTTTAAGAATTTCTTTCCTCCAAGTTTTAAAAAATCCCCTAATTTTCGTAAAGCTTTCAATTTTGTTCCTTAGAAATAATTCCATCTGCAAATGAGTTTGTATTCCATGTGAATGAAGTCCACTCTTTATTTTCCACATCTGGAATGAGTTTCTTGTTGACCCATCATCTTCAATCAAATAATCCAACCTCTTAATAACCTATGGTGTCAACTGTACCATAGAGATGTCATGTAATGTGTTTCTGGTTTTGGATTTTCTGTTCCAGCCAATGGCTTCTATATCATTCTTTATCATAAATTCATATTGTATTAAGTGCTAAAAACTTATAATAAATTTTGGATATGAGAAAATAAATTCCCCTCATTTTCTATTTATATTTCTTCCTTGTGAGTGTCTTACCTATTCCTGTTTGACATTTCATACGTAGGTATAAATTTTAAAGTAAATTTATTTTCCATGAATAATATTTGTGTAATTTTATTAAGATATTAATTTATTCATTAACATGGGTAGAATTAATATTCTTGTGATGGTGTCCTACCATTGAATGTGATGTTACCTTGTCATTAGCTCTTCTTTAATATATTTCAATAAAGGTGTGTGTTTTCTACAAATGCTTTACAAGTATATGTATATATGTATAGATAGATAGATAGATAGATAGTTGTATATTCTTCCATTGTTTTTCTAAATAATATTTATTTGTGCATTAAATGGACTATCTTTCTATTATTAGTACAGGAAACACAGTTAATATTTGAAATTGATCTCATTGCTGAACTTTTATTTATTTAAATAATTTGAAAACCTTAGGTTGAATTAGTTGAATTAGTCACACCCTTCAACATCTCACACTTCCATTCTACTCCTATCTCTCACACACTACCCTTCAGTCTCCAGGTTCTAGTCTCATTCTTCATCTCCTTCAATCATCAACCATTTAGTGTTTACATGATGTTTCCTGTGTAGCAACTGTATCTTTCCAGTAATAGTAGTTTTAATTTCATCTTTCCAATTCTGATATTTTGCTTATTTGCTATATCTTGCTGGCTAGTACCTCTATAGGAAGATGAGACAAAACAGATGATGCAGTGTCCCTTAGGGTTGTTTCTAAATGGTAGGCCATAATTTTAATGTTTTATAACCATTTTTATAACCATTTTTGACATCTTGACACAAGCTAGAGTTGTCTGAAGGGAGGGAACCTCAATTGAGAAAACACCCACATAAGATCTGGCTGTAGGGCATTTTCTTCATTAGTAATTGATGTGGGAGGGCCCAACCCATGGTGGGTGGGACCAACCCTGGCCTGGTGGTCCTGGGTTCTATAAGAAACCAGGCTGAAAAGCCATAAGGAGCAAGCCAGTAAGCAGCACCCCTCCATGGCCTCTGCATCAGCGCCTGCTTCAAGGTTCCTTCCTCATTGTATTCCTGTCCTGACTTTCATTGATGATGAACAGTGAAGCGGAAGTACAAGACAAATAAACCCTTTTCTCCCCAACTTGCTTTTTGGTCATGGTGTTTCATGGCAGCAATAGGAACCCTAACTAAGACACATCATGTGTGAGATTTGTTTCAAGATTTTGTAAGATATGTTTGTAATGTTGATGACATCTTTTCCTAGGAGCTAAAAGTCATCAGACATATAATGCTTTTTGCACAGATCCTAAATGGTCCTGTAATAAAAACCTGTAGCCAGATGTTGGGGTAAATGCTAAAAGATCAGCGAGACAAAGGAACAAGCCACAGCCACTTCTCACCTCGCCAGCTCCACAAATCCTCTGACTGAATGCCTCTGAGTCCTCAGCCAAAAGGGTCTCTAGTTCCTGTCTCCTCATGCCTTATATCCCTTTTTCCACCCAGCCATTTCACTTCCTATCTCAACCTTCCTAGTGTTGGGATTAATGACATATTTCCAATGTGTTTCCCAAATACTGAGGTTAAAGGTGTGTGCCGCCACTGCCTGGCTCTGTTTCTCTCCTAGACTGGATCAATCTCATGTAGCCCAGTGTGGCCTTGAACTCACAGAGATCCAGATGGATCTCTGCCTCCCAAGTGTTAGGATTAAAGGTGTGTGCCACCACTGCCTGACCTCTATGTTTAACCCTGTAGCTGGCTCTGTCCTTTGATTTTCAGGCAAGTTTTATTAGAATACAACAAAATATCACCACAAATATTGTATTACATTGAATGCATCCTACTATCCTCAGAAACAATTCCATAACCCATCTTCTTCATTTTGCTAGTGTGGTAAATAGCACAGTAGATTTTTCAACTGCTGAATTCTCACTGCATTTCTAGTGTAATCCTGACTTGAAGATAGGCAATCGACTGGATTTGCCTTCTGAGTATCTGTTTAGTATCTTCATACCTGTGTTCATAACTTTGATGATATTCCATTTGCTTTATTATTCTTATTTTGTTTTTTGTCAGAATTCTTCTGTTATAAATTGAAAGTTTATATCAATTAGAATTCCTATTCATTGACTGTCTATGAAATCACATGGGTCTGTTATTTCCCTTGAGGTAAGATTTTACAGACTCCATTCTTTAATGGCTTCATGTCTCTTCATAGGGGTTTTTTAAAAATTAAATTTTGGTAAATTCTATTTTATTAGAATTCTAAATTTCATTTACGTTTTCAGATGTATTGATGACATTTAACAGGGTTTTTTTTTAAGAAGCAAAAATACTGAGTTGAACAGATAGTGTTTATGCTAACTACACTAAAAATTTCACCAAGATTGTGACATTTTACTAAACTGTAAACTATATATATTTATGTAAATGTATATATATATATATAATTATTTTTGTGTATTTTGAGGCTTGTAAAATTATTTCTTAGGAAAAGGAATATTTATCAGAATTAATAGCTTTTTTTAAAAATCATTTTTCTTAAAGCATAATGTACAGAACCTGATTAAATGATATATTACTAAATTATGTACTTTCCAGCTTAGGGCAGATACTATGTTATGCCAAGAGACATGTTTAATCATGGTAATGCCTGTGATTTCCTTTCTCATGCTTTGTTTTATTTGATTCATTAGCAGTTTTATTTTATTCTTCCATTTAATATTCACAAAGATTGGTTGTGATTATAAAGTCATTTGGGGGCAAGGCTCTGGAGAATCCCCAGAGAACAGTTTGATATGGACTATTTGAGTTCATCCATATTCATCCATAACAGAATCAGACCCTTGAGTCTGTCCTGACTTTCATTCTTCAGACTCTGGTGTGCCTTGGGCCACAGGCTTGCTGTATGCTTGCCCATCTCAACAGGCCTGTGTCATTGATTCAAGGAGCAATTCAGGAATGAGGCACTCATATGCCATGCTTGACTTTTATCCATGTGATAGTGAGAGAATACCTTGTGTTTCTTCATTTTTTTGTACAACAAATAGAGTTAAACATTACTAATTTTCAAGGCTTCTTTTATGTAGTTTTGTCAAGTGACTGTGGTCTCTATTCCTGGGGAACTGTTTGAAACCTCTTTAAGGTCAGGCATACACAATGACATTCAACCACACTCCACTTATTTGTTTTCTTTGATAGACAACATTTTGGATCAGTTTTAGACTTGCAGAAAACATGGTTCCTGTAGCTCTCCCTTCACCTAGTGATATTGACAACAACACTGTTGCATCGCATCATGTCTCTCCAAGCCCATAGTTACATTGAGGTTCATTCTGAGTATTCTGCATTTTGTAGGTTTTCAGGAGTAAAATGGATTGTATCCAACATTATAGAGCAATGGAGAAAAGCCTTATTACCTCCAAAGCTGTTTGTGTACCTCCTATTTTCCCTTGTGAATTCATTTATTTTAAACTATATTATTTCTTTTTTTTTTTTTTTTTTTTTTTTTTTTTTTTTTTTTTTTTTTGGTTTTTCGAGACAGGGTTTCTCTGTGTAGCTTTGCGCCTTTCCTGGGACTCACTTGGTAGCCCAAGCTGGCCTCGAACTCACAGAGATCCGCCTGGCTCTGCCTCCCGAGGCTGGGATTAAAGGCGCGCGCCACCACCGCCCGGCTTTTATATTATTTCTATGTGACAGACATTGTAGAAAGCACTGGGATTATTAAGGTAGACAGGTGCTTGTCCTTGCCTAAGTAATGGTCTGATACAGAAGGCCGAAAAATAAACCAGGGAAATAATGATTCGATGAGACAAGTGCTATAAATCAATATGCAGAATCTAATGGAGGTGAGGTGGATAGATGTGCAGTCATTGTAGAGGCAAGGAGTCTTTGGGAGGAAGTGATTATTCCAACAATGTATGAAGGACTATCTACAGTGTGTTGGGGAAAAGAATCAGGAGGGACATTTCACGCAGAGAGTACAGGATATACAAAGCCTAGGAGGCCTGAAGTCACAGAATGACCTGTGAGAAGAAAGTCTCTATTAGCATTTGGTAGATAAGTACGCAAGCTCTAGTGCTGTGTAACTTACATAAACATCTTGTTAACAGTTGTCCCCTAAGACCACAGTGCCACCATCCATTGAATACAATTTACCACCCAGAACACATTAGTATGCTTTGTTCAGATTAAACAATACCCCTTATCTTGAAGATTAGTGTGAACAGCATTTAATAAGATTTAGTTTCCCAGAAACTCCTTGCCGCCTGAGGGTTGGTTACATAACACAGTGACTAATGATACTTATGCAGTTTTCTTGGAGGAATCTTGTCCAAAAAGAATTATTTATAACAAATACATACACTCATGACTCCAGCTGCTTGTTTGGGGACTTTCAGAATGAATGAGTGTCTGTCAGCTCTTGCCTTTGGGTGAATGACTTTACACAGTGTCTGCCTCTCCTGCCAGTCTTACCTTGACTAGCTGATGGATAAGATGCTAGGTGACTTCCTGTACCTGGCCACCCCAGAACCAGGACACTTGCTGCACAGGTGTGCACAGTTGTTATGCGGCCTCACAGAGTGACAGTACCTACCATGCTGTGTTCTCCAGACCACGGAAACAACCAGCCCCAGACAGGAAGTAGAATTCTCTCTGAGCCTTTAGTCTGTTTTGTTTGGTTTCTCATATTAAAAGTGGCTCAGATATGAAAAACTCCTAGAATAATGGTAGTGACCTATGACTGTCATGATCTTAATGGATTTTGCCTTCAGAGTTATTAATTTTTACATTAGTTGAAGATATGCCTACTTAGGAATAGTTAAGATAAAAGAAATAGAATGTGAAATGGAGAAGTAAGCCTTTTCTAGATCCTGTTTCTGTACTTCACCTTTTATAAAGCTGTCTAGAAAATATGGGTTGACTCTCTTTTCTTTAACTGGACTGTGTAAAGAAGTGAGGGACTCTGAGGAGAGAGGGCCAACTGAACAGACCCATTGTTTGAGGTATTTATCTGCGAGTCACGGGAACCAGTCACAGAGAAGCAGATCGTGACAACTGGAATTCAGCTCATGCAGTAGAACAGCTTCAGAGAGAGCTGAGAGTTTTCTTCATGTTCCATGTGGACAGAAAAAACGAAGACGCAATGGATGAGGATCGGGATTCTTAGTTAAGAACAACAAAATCTTGATAAACTTGATGCTGCCCAAGGCCTAGACTTGCTAGGTTCTTTTCTCTTGTCGGTTAAAGAATTAACATGGTCCCTTCAGGCGCCATGAACTAGCCAACAGGGAAAAAGCTGCCAGCTCATTTAGATTTCTCTTGTCCTGCAACCAGAGCATGTGAGAACTTCATCAATGGGGCCTTACCCCCTGATTCCGGTGGGCATGGCTATGGGGACTTGTCTTGATTACATTAATTGATATAAGATCCAATCTAAGAGTGGGTGGCACCATTCCATGGGTTGGGATTCCAGACTGAGTAAAAGTGGAACAAGAAAGCTGAGCGAAAGCATGTATGTGTTTTCTCTCTGGTCACGATTGTGCTGTGACTAATTGCTTCAAGTTCCTGTCACAACTTCTTCACTATGATGAAATATAACTTGGAATTGTGAGCTAACAGAAACAATTTCTCCCTTAAATTGCTTTCGTTAGGATATTTTATCACAGCTCCAGAAATAACACTGAGACACATTGGTAGAGCATAAGGCAAACACTTCAGCTGTGAGCATCACTTTATGCTGCTTGGTGTACAAATGCATTCACTTTGTTGAGCATATACCTAAAAATGAAATGGTCATATGCATACGTTCATCTTTAGTAGGTGTTCCCAAACAGCCTCACAAACTAGCTGTATTCTGGTATAATTCCCATTCTAATTGCTTTATATCCTATCTACATCCTTTGTAATTAAAATAAAAGGTGTTACCCTGGGAGGTAGTATTATCACACTTTAGTTTCTGAACATTGCTCACAGAGAAAACTGTTGAGTATCTTTTCACATGCTTATGACAGCCTGTGTGGCCTGTTCCCAAGAAGGGCTTTTCCTAGTCATTTTCTCATTGAAGAAAAAGAAAATGGGGGCTGGAGTTATAATTTAGTGGCAGAGCACTTACTATCTGTGTGCAACCTCTGCGTTTGAGCCCAGCATCTCACTTTAAGTCTCTCTTTATTGATTCTTAGGAAAGAGACCAATATATTCTGAATGTAAGTTCAGACAGTTGCCCTGAATGTGAGGACAGACTGTTGACCTTGTCTTCTCCACATGCATGTGTCTTATTAGAGCTTTCTGGGAACCTGAGATTTTATTATCCCATTTCCAGTAAAGGAAGTTGATCTAGTAAGTTTGACTGAGATGTCTAATGGGAGAAAGTGGGTTAGAGCTACACATCAGGACGTTTTTGCTGAAGCAAGATTCAACACGGGCACAGGGTGCTCCCTCTGTTCAAGTCTCTCCTCAGCTAAGAGTCAGGAACTTTTATACAACTAACAAAGTTCATTTGTAAAGGTTGTCTATATAAAGACAATATTCTTTTTATATGGAGATCTTTCAAATACAAGTGTTAAAATATGCATGAATCATGCTTAAGGCCAAAGCCTTCACAACCGTTTAGCTTGACCTTGCCTCTGTCTCAGCTTAGATTTGTAGCTTTCTGAGAATCCTATAAACACAGTCATGAATCTTGTTTCCAGTGAAAACTGTGTCTTAACTTCCTTGTAACCCAGTATAACAAGTGCCACATCCATGGCTTTAGGAATGAACCTGGCTGGGATGGTGAGGGAATGAGGAAAAGACAGACAGACAGATACTCAACAGAAGACCCATGATGTGGGCTCTTGGAGAAACCACGGCACTCTGGAAGCTCAGCGTGTTTCTTACACAGAGTTAGCAGAAAGGTGAGGTTATTGCATACAGCTGGACAAAGAGATACAGATGGGGTTCTTTGCAGATGAACAAGGAGGCGGCATGTATGATATAAGGCTGGATCATCGAGGCAGGTTTGGCTAATCCTGGCAGGAACAGTCTCTGCAGGGGAGCAGTCTTCAGACCACCAATACCTAGGGAGAGAAAGCTATGGTGGACATTTTCTGCACACACGTCACCATATTCACTTGGACCAGGGGAAGGTTCTACCATGCCTTTGGGCTTCACTTTTACCACTACTCCACAGGTCTGAGGCTCTGCAGTCTTTGACATGGTAAGTTCGTGTTAACAACACACATTCACTGAGAATCTCACTTACTGAGGGCTCCTTTTTACCCTTGTGGTCTTATCTCACTGGCTTGGAGTCCTGTCCAGTGCGTCTCAGCAACCACCCTGTGGTCTCCTTTATAAAAGAAAAAAGTTCTTTAGAAACACTGCACTCATGTCTTGGGGGTGTAGTGCCCTTTCTCCAAGCACTTTCCTTTCCTTAAACAGCTGGGTTTAAATCTACATCAAAACTGTTTCAGGAAGTCCAGACTTGTTTCATCCCGAGATTCCTTTCTGAGGTGCAGTCAGGAGTCTTGGTTTCCCTGCATGAAGGCTCGAAGGAACTCATCATACTGCTGTGTCTTTGGCTGTGGTTCCCTCTGACACTGTCTCCTGCCTCTTCCATTCTAATATGCCGTCTGTTCTGAACTATCAGAAATAAAGACTTTATTTAACATATAAAGTCTCTACAAAAATAAATCAGCTGTAAGCACACAGATAGCTGATAGCTGGGTCTTTTTATTATTATTATTATTTTGTAACTCCTCCAGATCTTGAGACTTTTCTTGAACTCCAGTCTTTTTATAGTGACAGCAGAGGCAGCTCATTTTTCCTCAGGGAAAGAAAGGAAGAAAACACAAACCAAGAAATTGCTCTTGGATCTTGCTCAATAAACTCAAGAAGCAAAGTTTTCCTGAAGTTGGAAAATTTGCTTCAGGCAGTAGCTGTGTAGTTTCTGATTTCTCTTGTTAGTGTTTTGAAGGACAGAGATGGTCTGAAACCTAGTTTTAGGGACAGAAAGTACTCACAGAGATTTGCAACAAAGTCTTTTAAAAATCCCAAATAGTCTTTAAAAACTTGGCTGATATTTAACTTATTGCTCTAGATGATGTCTAGTGTTTGCAATATAGTTATTAGTAAGAATCATGGGAAATGAATGTCTAAAAACACAGAAATAATTGCTAATGAAAATGAGCCCACACAGAAGCAGGAGCTTTGGAGAGGGCCAAGTCTGAGCTCTGCATCTTCCAGAATGTGCCTGCTAAACGAAGGCTAAAACAGCTCTGGTGTTAGCTAATATCACAAAAGGACCCAGCTGCCCTGTAGTTGGATATCAGAGGCTCAGGCATCTCCCTGTTTATTCTGGACGTAGAGTATGATCACAAGTTTACCTGGTGAGTGCATGGGCTAGGAGCCCATGTTGTCTTGGTAACCACGCTAGCTGGTGGCTTTACAGGTATGTGCAGTTTGTTGCCTTTCATTCTAGGAGTTCATCCGTTGCTTGGTTAAGAGAAGAACAGCTCTATTCACAGCAAGCTAAGTGAGTGGTAGTAGACCCTGAGGGCCAGCACATTGCCTAGCTCATGTCACTGCTGCCCACCCTCCTTCCCTGCTCAATTCTTAGCTGGAGATGAGTCATTTTCCTTTTATGACAAAGATGATGTAAGGTCACTCACAGGTTGGTTTCAAAGAGAGACAATGACATTCACAGGATTACAAATTGTTCCTGGGGGACAGTTACTACAATTTCAAGCATAGATATTGCCTTCAGTAAACCCTCCCCAAGATTACTTAAAAATACAGTAAATATGTCCTGGAAAACATTAGCTACAGAATAAATTTACAAAATAAAACAGAAAACCACTAAAAGTTTAATGGAGTGACTAATTCTATTCTGCACAAAATTCCTATAGCTAGCATCCTCCAGAGAGTCAAAGAAAATGTGGTATCTGATGTAATATAGAAGACAATAAAGGCAATATTCTCTGGGAACTATGTTAAATGACTTGAAAATTATTTTAGTGATGATGAAGATAATATACAGGTCACAAGTCAAGTTTGAATAAGCAGCTTCATGCATCCTAAGAGAAAGAAAAGAAACCCAATGTTTTAAAATTGTCTTGTAAGTTTTCATTTTCTCTGGCTTTTACATAATATATGATTTTTAAGTATGTATGAATCAATTGAACAAGAGAGTTAAGTATTTACTGTATCCCTGGGAGACTGTATAACCACATAAGCCAGAAACATTTTATTTAATGCATATTATTTTTACACCCAACATCATCTCCCACTTGGGTGTATTTACTTCCTTGATCCTTTTTACGCTTTTCAGAGCTCAGTCAGGGAAACTATTCTATTCTGGCACTGTTGGAATTGTGACCCCACAAGCAGGCAAAGATGGAAATGCTTTAAATTTGAATTTAAAAAATAGTCAACTGACCAAAATATGATCCTATTTTTATTATTACCATATGCTGACAATTTGAATCAGTCATCAGAACCGGGGCTGATCCTCCTGGCTAACACTAGCCACCTGAAGTTACTGGACCCTTTTGAGTTTCTGAAAGCCAATGAAAAACAGTCTAGTAAGTGTTTGAGAACAAAAGAAGATGCCAATATCCATACCTTTCCAAACCAGTGCCAATAATAGGTAAGAATTCAATGTCAGAAACAACCACAACTACGGGAATCAGGCCTGAGAAATGTATTTCTGCCACTCACAAATGAGGAGGCTTGGGCCATCTCACCTTTCTGCACCTTATTAGTTTCTGTTGTCTTTTTTTTTTTTTTTTTTTGGTTTCTTGAAACAGGGTTTCTCTGTGTAGCCTTGGCTGTCCTGGAGTTTGCTCTATAGATCAGGCTGGCCTCAAACTCATAGAGATTCTCCTGTCTCTGCCTCCTAAATGCTGGGATTAAAAGTATGTGCCATCACTACCCAGCTTCTGTTTTCTTAAGTGGAATAAGGAGAGTTAGATTTAATATTTCTAAAACCAACAGTCATGTTGGAGAGACTAGAATGGCACCAGTAACTGTAGTTGGGCTTTTCTTTGGGCTACCAGTTCACAAAAAAAAAAAAACAAAAAAAAAACACAGAGACTCATATTAATTATGAAAGCTTGGCCTTAGCTTAGGCTTGTTTCTAACTAGCTCTTATATCTTTTTTTTTTTTTTTTGAGACAGGGTTTCTCTGTGTAGTTTTGGTGCCTGTTCTGGATCTCGCTCTTTAGACCAGGCTGGCCTCAAACTCACAAAGATCCACCTGGCTCTGCCTCCCGAGTTCTGGGATTAAAGGCATGTGCCACTGATGCCCCACTCTAGCTCTTATATCTTAAGTTAACCTATTTCTATTAATTTACTTTCTGCCTCGTGGCTTTATTGACTCATCTCCATACTGCCCATTCTGCTTGATCTGTGTCTCCTGGTATCTCTGCCTTCTTCCCAACATTCTCTCTGCCCAGTAACCCTGCCTAACTATTAGCTCTTCAGCTTTTATTATACCAATCAGAGTGACACGTCTTCACAGTGTACAAAAAGATTATTACACAATTAACCTGAGGATTTACCACTTACAGACAGGTAAAGCTGGATCCTTGACTACATTGCAGAAAATAATTCTGGAGGGTGGGGAGATGGCTCAGTCAGTAAGCAACTGTCTTGCAAGAATAGGGACCTGAATCTGATCCTAAAGGACATGTTGACATGTGTTTGTTATTCCAGAGATAGAGTGGTGGAGACAAGTGGATTTACAGAGCTTGCTGGCCCACTTGGCTAGCCTATTGGGTGACTTTCTGATCAATAACAAATACTGCCTTAAAAGAAGTGGCTGCTGTTTCCCAGGAACAAGATCAAAGGTTGTCTCTTGACCTTTACACATGAGCAACACATGTGTACATGCATGCAGACACACACACACACACACACACACACACACACACACACACACACACACGGGGGGGGGATTTCAGGACCAGCCAAAGTGAATCAATGTTCATTTATTGAATAGAGATATGAGATAGTACATTCTTTTAATTTAAGCTTGAGAGTTTAGAGATACTTAAGAATAGGACATTAGACACCCTGAAGACATAAGTGTGGGCTTCCCAAGAAGAAGTCAAGCTTAGATGTTTTCACAGTATATACACTTTGGCGGTTTTCTAAGTTACATTGTTTAAAGAATAAAATTTACAGCAAAATTTAAAGATGAAATTGACACAGCCATATCTGAATGGAATGGCAGAAGTCATAAAGCCAGCACAGCTGCTTGACAAAGATCCAGCAGAGCTGAGCCACATGATGACCACCATGCCACCTTTGGTTTTCATCTCCACCTGTTACATACTTGGAGCACTTTTAATATTTGTACAATTTGGGGATATTGGATTGATGGAAAATTCCTTATGAATCATTTATGTCTTCTCCCAGGAATGCTGCTTCTAGGCTTAACCAGGAAGGTCCTGAACATACTATTCCCCTGCTTTTAGGGAGATCTTATCTACTTGACCGTCTTCCTTACACCTTGGAGGTTATGACACATAAAGAAGCCAGAGGTCTCTTCATGAGGCTATGAGACATTCTTGAAACATCCGTCCCTGTACTTACACAAGAACAAGATACTCAAAACAAAGTAAACTTTAAAAGGTCAACAAGATTCAGTGGGCTAAAGGAGTTGGCCCCAGTTCAGATTTCAAGCCCCTTCCACTGTACACTCAGGCAATTACATGACATATACAGCAACACAGTCAGATGAACTGAAGTTACCTCTGTCCTACACAGAGACTTATAATGATGGGCAAAGGATGATGAAGAAAGATGATAAAAGTATGAGACGTCAGGACCTCCGTTTCTTAGAAAAGTTAGCTCATGCAGAACCACTGTAGTGTCATATGACCAAGGAACAACAGAATACCAAGATTGGACATATAGACAAATTCTATAAAGATGTAAATGTGAACACTGTATTATGCCAGAATTTGAATAATAACTGTAGCAGCTTTTGCCTGAGGGTTTTTTCCTGGGCACTCTGACCATTAAGAATAATAATACACTGCTTGGGACATGGCAACATGCCCAGGCTGGCTTGGAAATTTTGTTTTGGTCTTGCATCATTGAAGCAACCAAAGCTATTGGCCTGAGAACAGGCTGTCATTTGCCTCCAGATTCTTAAAAAATGGATTATAGGGTTAATGAGTAAGGATACCTGAAAATGATCTCAAAACTTGAGGGAAAACGATTAGAAATGATAACTGTTCTGTCATAGTCTATTAATGATGACTAAAATATGAGCAAAAGGAAGAGAAACACATGTCCAAAACCGAAAGTGATATGATCTATGTTTTAGAACATCACGAATGGATCCCTGCTTACTAAATTCTGTATAAATAAAGAAACACTCTGGCTGCAAGTCAGTCAGGCTGCAAGATTCTCCCGGCCACCATGGCCTGGCTCACTTCCTTCCCCTGCCAACTCTTTTCATCCTCTTCCGAGACCCGGCCACTACTGGGGATGGCTCCCAGCATGCAATAATTTTCTTTGATAAATGAAATTGTTATAAGGTATCGTTATGTGGTGCACTGTTTGGGTTTAGGGAAGAGAAAGGAGTGCTAAGACAGCTAAACCAAGGCCACAGACATTCTGGTCTTAAATAAACAGCTTGCTATTTTCAATATCTTTGAGATGTTTTTATGAAGATAAACGTTATTTACAAAGGCCAGATGTGTCCAATCTGGGGAACCAGGAGCTACACAAAACCAAGAATGCTATGAATGCAGCTCAATACAAAACTGTAAACTTATTTAAAACATTGTGATAAAATTTTTGGCAACTTAGTTGTGTGGTTCTCTAGCATGAACTTTGTAGATAAGAACATCATTTTACAATGTCAAAAGGTTGGAGGCATCTGCTGTGAGCAACTTTTGTTTTATCAGTTGTATTGAAATTTCTGACTCGCAGACAGATTCTGGAATGAGTAACTTTTCCCTTCCATGTTCCCTTAATTTCCTCTATTTTTTTTATCTTGCCTAAAAACATTTCCAGGTCTCCAATTTAGGACTCTAATCTATGATTGACACTGGACTAAACACTGGACTTAATATAAAAAGCCTAAGATAGTTGTCGTTCTCTGTTCCTGGTGACTGTGCTTGCAGAAGATTAGACTTGGTCTTAGAATTGCAGGCAGGAGCCCTGCTACTCCACACTCCTCAAGAGGGATGGTTCTTCCCTGGTCTCTTGCACCTGTGTGCCAAGCAGCTCTGTCTCCTGTGACTCTATTCCTTTGTATTAGCTCCATGCTGCGTGGCTTTTGTTTTGGCTTTTTTGTTTGTTTGTTTGTACAGGAAAATAAAACAATTTTATTTCAATGGAGAACTGTAAGAGTTTTAATGTAAAAACATTTGATAATGCCATTGAAGTGACCATATTTAGATGAATGCTTAATAAATGTAAAAACACCCCTCTCCACATCTCATCATTCTGAGGTTCTCTCAAATGCAGGCTCTTCCCATCACCATAACAACAGGTAGTCTGTGACAAATATAAAAATATCAGAAACAGCAGAAGGAACCAGCCTGCCATCTTTACATATATGTTGTATTTTTTTCAGCCAAGAGTTTATTTATTTAGGTCACTCAGCATATACTGCTTATAGAGCTTTCCCTGAAGGCCCAGGTTCTTTATATCCTGCAGGAGAATAAAGGGTCATGCTGTGACACAGTGAGAGAGCCAAGTGGGAAGGTAATGAGGTTAGGACACAGGAAGTCATTTGAGGGCTTTTCTGGGTCTGAACCCGGTGAGGACAGTGAGATTTTAAATTCTAAGCAAAGGAAAAAGCAATTAAGCATGTTCTTGTGGATAAATGAGATCTCATGACTGAAAAGTAGAAAATGGTTGTTTGCTGTTAAAGGCCAGAGGAGTTCAGTTAGAACCTTTGACTCGGGCACCTAGAGATGGTCACTGTGCAGCACAGAGACGGGAGAGGCCAGATCATGAAGTGGACCAAGTAGCTGTGCTAGTCACAGAAATGATAGTTTAAAGTTTGCTTTTATAAAGAACAAGTATGAAACAAAGTTTATCAGAAATGTGCATTTCACAGCAATACTTGAAATAGTTTTACTCTGCAGTCAATGAGGTATGCAGCATGCCTGCCAGCATCAGTCTTATTCAAATGGAGATGCCATTCCTGCAGCTAGTGAACACAGTCAAAACCAGATTAGGTGGCAGAACATGACTATAAAGCACTGGCTCCAGAGGTCAATTGCTTCCTTTGAAGGCTGTGCACAATAAGATGAGTTGGACAGTCAGCTCCAGGACAAACAAGCTCACTGTGGGAAGGGGGTTTTCATACTAAGCAGGTTCCCAATCTGCTGTGCAAGAAGGGACCTTCTTTCTCAGCTCCTTCATTGTTAAAGAATTAATACCAGCCGGGCGGTGGTGGTGCATGCCTTTAATCCCAGCACTTGGGAGGCAGAGCCAGCCTGGACTACCAAGTGAGTTCCAGGAAAGGCGCAAAGCTACACAGAGAAACCCTGTCTCGAAAAACCAAAAAAAAAAAAAAAAAAGAATTAATACACCTTCCTTGTGAGAGATCACTCTGAGCACTTCAAGATCAATGCCCATGTGGTAATCGGCAGGCTCATTATACAGGGTAGTCCTTATTAAAGTCAGTCCAAGTTTCCTCTTCTCCGTCTTCCACCCCTGCAAATAATAAGGTCAATAACCAGGGTCCATTTCCAGGGCTCAGCATCTTTATATTGAAAGCAGAAGAAACAGAAAACTTTTCTAAGGCCCCAAACTTGTTTAACTAGTGGTGGCTTAATTTTACTAGGTCTCCCCCCCTCTCCCCTGTCTCTCTCTACCTATCTCTGTCTATCTCTGTCTCTCCCCCCCTCTGTGTCTCTCACTTTCTCTACTTATCTCTATTGCCTTTCTGTTTCTGTCTCTCCCTCCCTTGTACCCCTCTTATTTCCTACCCAGTATAGGTTATTTGTTGTAGTTTGAATGTAGTTGACCCCCATAGTTCCATAATCCCTTAATCTCACAGGGAGTGGCACTTAGGAGGTGTGGCCTTGTTGGAGGAAGTATGTCACTGTGGGGGCGGGCTTTGAGGTCTCATATACTCAGGATACCACCAAGTGTGTCAGCTGACTTCCTGTTGCCTGAACAATGTAGGACACTCGGCTATTTCTCCAGCACCATGGCTGCCTGCATGCTACCATGCTCCCCATCATGATGGACTGAACCTGTGAACTGTAAGTGAGTGACCACAATTGAATGTTTCCTTTCTAAGAGTTGCTGTGCTCATGGTGTCTCTTCACAGCAATAGCAACCCTAACGGAGGCAGGATTAAATCGCAGTCCTACCTTACTTCTTTTTACTGAAAGGATGACATTGATGGTTGACTTCCCATTAAGACATTGCTTTGCTTTGGGCTTTGGGCTTCAGGTTCTGGATTTTGAGGTTGGGTTGAGTTTGGTCTGTCCTGGTAAGACAGAGTCTGGTTATGTAGTGCAGGCTGACTTTGAAGTCATGATCATTTTGCCTCAGCCTTCCAAGTGCTGGGATTTGGGGTATGTGACGCCACACCAGGCTTAACTATTATTTCTCATATAAGTTAGTTTAGAACTTTGTGGAGGGAAGGAGAGGAGGGCAGTCTGCCAATGGGTCTGATGAGAAGACTGAGAGAAGAGCAGTGTCCCTGTTCTTCTGAGATCAGGTGTTAGAGCATTTTTCAAAGATCAACAGTGTTATGAACGAACATTTTTATTGTTCTTTTAAGGTTGAGTTACATTACATTAAGTCAATGCATTATTTTCTTGCAGTAATTTGAGTTGGCTTTCTGTCAGTTTTGTTCTAAAAGCCTTGAATAAAATAGGAAATGATTGGCAAAGGGAAAAATCTGAGCACACTGAAGTCTCCCACTGCACTATCACTTTTTAAAAACATCAGAACTCACTCCTATCGACACAACTCCTTATATAACATAGATATTAACCTAAAAATGAAAGAAACCTTTCTGAAAAATAGGGTTGTGGCACATGGGGATGAATGCCTAAGATTCTCGTGGGAGCTTGCCCCTGACGAGCTCCGATGATGGAAAATCTTTGGGAGTGGTACAAATGCTACCCATGTAGAGATAGTGAGAGGGTGTGCTGGTTGGTCATGGGGAGACAGTGGGAATGTAAGCTGGTCATAGGGAGAGAGTGGGAGGGTGAGCTGGTCATGGGGAGAGAGTGGAAAGGTGAGCTGGTCATGAAGAGACAGTGGGAGGGTGAGCTGGTCATGAGGAGACAGTGGGAGGGTGACCTGGTCATGGGGAGAGAGTGGGAGGGTGACTTGGTCATGGGGAGAGAGTGAGAAGGTGAGCTGGTCATGGGGAGACAGTGGAAATGTAAGCTCGTCATGGGGAGAGAATGGGAAGGTGAGCTGGTCATGGGGAGAGAGTGGGAAGGTGAGCTGGTCATGGGTAGAGAGTGGGAGGGTGAG